>NC_134693.1:14813114-15113114 GCF_050947455.1 Rhinoderma darwinii | reverse complement strand
CCGGTACCGCTTATTGGGGTAATACATTAAAGAAAGAAGCGCTTCATAGTGCAGAAAAAAAAAATGCCTAAACTTGCCATGCCACGCGTCTCTCTGACGTCCTGCAGCCCAGCCTCCTGGGATAACGTTTCATCCCGTGTGACCGTGCCGGATATCGGCTGCAGCAGTCACATTGGATAAAACGTCATCCCTGGAGGCCGGGCTGGACGCAAAAGCACAGAGTTCTGGGTAAGTCTAAGCTTTTTTTTAATCTGAGTTGCAATTTTTTGTGACAGAATCTGAGCTTTTCCGCTGCAAAAATAGCAACATCTGTTATTTGTTGCAGGTTTTACCTCCCATGAACTCAATTTAGGAAACCCACAACAGAAAAGCAGCGATTCTGCAACATAGATTGACAAGCTGTGGATTAAAAAGCCGCACTGCAGGTCAATTTATAAACGTTTTTTCAGCGCATTTTTTACGCAGCGTGTGGATGAGGTTTGTTCAAATCTCATCCACTCTGCTGCTACTTACGCTGCAGATTTTCCACAATGAGATACATTTCTGAAAATCCTTAGGTGTTTCCGCTACGTGACCCTTACAGATTTTGCTAAGGATTTGCCGCAAATTAACCCTTTGCATTGTAAAGGGTAAAATGCGTGGTAATTATGCAATACAATGGGCATGCTGCAATCAGCGGAATGCACTAAAGCCCATGCAGATTTATTTCTGCTGCATGTGAATAGGGTTTTGAAAACTCCATTCACATGAAATGTACTGTAATTTGTAGTGGATGTTCAGTGCGCAATCTGCACCGAAAATAGGAGACAGATCCACCACGTCTGAAGTGGCCTTAGTGTCTTATTCACACAGTGCAGTCAAATCCCATTTTTTGCTACAATTTTTGCCAAATCGCTGCAAAAACATGATTTGACTGCACTGTGGGAATATAGCCTAAAAGCAATGTTTTTTTTCATGTTTTGTACCATTTTTTTATTGCAATTTTTGTAATCGAGGCAAAACTGCGCCATTTTTGCCACAATTATGAAAACAAAACGCGGCAAAAAAACGTGAGGTACATGGAAAAAAAACCGCTTCATTTTCTACAAGTGGGGTCAGAGGGCATGTGAAGAGGGATGGGGCACTCACCAGTCTTGCAGGGTCCAGTCGCTGTGTAGAGAAGGAGCTGTCTGGAGGGCGGCTCTCTCCACACGGAGCTTCTGCTTTCTTGCTGCTCATGTAAGTCCTGTCAGGGTCTCAGCGTTAGTTACTTCGGAGGAAGGAACAGGCCCTAGCTGAAGGGTCCGTTTCTTTCTCCAAGTGACCAACGCTGGGGCCCTGATAGAAATGTTTAAAGCAAATCAAATATTCGGCACACAAGTTAGTGGTTTTAGCAAATCTTTGAGTTTTATTTTATCAATAGTCGATGCCAGAGGTTTAGTGCGACGTTTCGGTCGTAATTTAGACCTTCATCAGGCACTTGTTCCTCCTGGTGTCTAGTTTATCCAGTTGTTGGCGCTGCATGTTTTAATAGCGACAAACCGCTGTATTTGGCAAAATGTTTAAAGTTTAATAAGAAACGGACGGGCCCCTAACTTTCTGCATTGTGGCCAGGCCCCTGACTGCAGTACCAGCTGTACTGCCCTGATGGCGGCCCTGCATAGGCCATAAGGCACCCATTTACCCAATGCCAAAAGGGTATCTCCCAATGTATACCTCAGACGTACACAGCAATGGCAGTGAGAAAATAGCCTAAAACACCAAGACATCTCTTATAGAGGAGTAGGACATTGTGACCCTCACATTCTCCATTACCTGTCCTGATAATGTCCTGCTCACACAGGTGCACGTCACATTCATCTCTTTTCTAACAAACTCTGCAGCTGTGTAACAAGTGCTGGATAAGGACAAGTTTGCAGCTACTAAATGTAAACAATGACATCTGTCATTCACTGAAAGCAAGCAGATTTCTCGAAAATGATAATTAATTGATACAAGATGTATAAGTAGATTAGAAAGTTGCATTCAATTATAATTACATTCATAATTGCACAAAAACGTACATGTATATTGAGCCTTATTTTAAAGAAAAACAAAAAAAACCTGTAAAGATATGATCTTGTAGTTCCCTGTACATGTATTCACCATCTGTAGAGGTAAAGAATTTATAGTTTTTATTCTTGTGTTATTATTATGTAATTTGGGCTCATTAGTAATTCCATGTTCTCCTTATACTGGAGCTTCACTAATAAACCTATAAAATGCTCTCAATATATATATGGTCATTATATAATCCTGTATATGAATATAATAATAGCAGCTATTACACCACAATGTGCCGGATATTCTCTTATAAGTGCAAATTGTGTATAAGCAGAAATATATACTAGTATATAAAATCAGCTACAATACTGAGCACCAATCAGATTCAGGAATGTGTGATGATGTCACACATCATCACACATTCCTGAATGTGTCATCATGTGTGACATCATCACCCGTTCCTGAATGTGTGATGATGTCACAATGACAGGAGTAGCTATGACATCACAGAAGACTGGTGACATCATCGAGTCTATACCGGTCACTGCCTGACGTTACTTCTTCCTTCTTATCTGTGAATTCAGAGAAAGAGACGGACAGAGATAGCAGCTTTTGTTTAGCGAATCTTTGATTTTACTCAGCGAATCTTCTATTTGGCGTCATGGAGATCCGGGGTTTGGCATTCTTGCCTCTCCTCTGGGTCATATGGACGCTATTGGGCCTCGGTGCCCTGATTGTCTTGACTGTCATGTCAGGGCATGAAAAATATCCTTATATCAGGTAAGAGGGGACGGGGTGAGAATCCTGACTCTATAGTATAATGAGTGTTATTATTGTATTATTATTACTGTATTATTATTATTATTATTATTATTATTATTAGACTATTAACCCCTTAGTGACCAGCCTATTTTAGACCTTAATGAGCAAGCCATTTTTTACGTTTTTCCATCGTCGCATTCCAAGAGCTATAACTTTTTTATTATTGTGTTGACATAGCTGTATCAGGTCTTGTTTTTTGCGGGACAAGTTGTAATTTTTAATAGCACCATGTTGGGGTACATAGAATTTATTGATTAACTTTTATTAACTTTTTGGGGGGGAATAGAAAAAAACCTGCAATTTCGCCACACTTTTTTGCATCCTAAATTTATGCCGTTTACTGTGTGGTATATATAACACAATAACTTTATTCAGTGGGTTGTTGCGATTGTAACGATACCAAATTTGTATAGTTTTTGTATGTTTGTATGTGTTACTACTTTTACACAGCTAAAACCGCTTATTTTCGTAGCCATAACTTTTTTATTTTTTCGCCGATGCAATTGTATGAGGGCTTTTTTTGCGGAACGACTTGTAGTTTTTATCGTTACCGTTTTGAAGCAGATGCAATTTTTGTTAAGGCAGGATTCACAGAAAGCAGCAATTTTTGCATGGTTTTTTTATTTTATTTTTTACGATGTTCACCGTGCAGGTTAAATGATGTAATAAGTTTATAGTCGGGGTGGTTACGGACGCGGCGATACCAAATATATGTAACTTTTCGGTAGGATGAGAGGGAGCTCCCTCCCTCTCTCCAAAACCATTCAGATGCGGCGCTCGCTATTGAGCACCGCATCTGAAGGGTTAAACGGGTGAGATCCATACTAATATCGATCTCACCCGGTCGAACAGGGAAGCCCCGAGCCCTCGGCTACCTCTGCAGCGACGCCATTGGCCACCGACAAAAAATTGTCAGACTGGCACAGCTTGAATGATAATGGGGAAACGTTTCAATCTGAGCGTAGCTTTCATGATTCCCCGCTTCCTCATTCCTCCTTTACATGCCATCTCCCGCTTATTTTAAGTTCCCACGCCTCGCTCCTCCGTTCCCACCCCCCGTAGCCTGACTCGGTCCACTTCCCCTGTTACGTTTATGTCAGGGGAAGTTGATTACGGAACATGAATGGGTCACATGATTTGTGATGATCCATTCGGGTGGTGTCGCTGAGCAGAGAGCACTTGTCACATGATCTGTGACGTTTCCTATTTTGGGGATTGATAGAGGCGAGAGGGATCATGTGATCAAAATAAGAAACGTCACAAATACTATAGTCAGTTTACAGCAGACTAGCGATCACATGACCTGAATTAACGGCGCCGTTCCTCGGCTTCGCGGAAGTAAAAAGTATATTACTAAGTTTGGTCATTAAGTATATTAAAATGATAGAGATATAGAGATATACTTTCTAGGGGTAGCGGATAATACGGGGGCTAAGTTTTTAGGACTAGAAATAGTAGAAGTCAGAAATAGAGATGGAATGATTGGACATTCAGGAGATAATGGGGGAGATTTTTCAATACTGTGCAAAGAAAACATGGAGCCGTTGTCCATAGCAACCAATTGGGTTCCTGAATTCATTTTCCAAAGGGTCTCTGACAAACGAGAGCTGCAATCTGATTGGTTGCTATTGGTAACGGCTTCATGTTTTCCCGCAGTATTTTCTGCTTCTACTTGACTGTGGATATTAGAACATATTATGGAGGGTGATTATAATGGAGGGAAATAAAGTCTCCTCTGCTCTTAGATGAGACATTTCCACCGCTTGTCTCCTATTAACTCTCAAAATTTTTCTTTATTTCACAGTGACACGGGAAAAATGTTCCCTGAATCGGTGATCTACACCGTCGTCTTCATGGTGATGTCCATCCTCGGTAAGTGGATGCAGCTTCCTATAAGGAGATAACATCAAGAGGAGATCAGCGGCGCCAACAGTAATGACCTTTCATTCCCAATCACTATCCAGCACTAACCGGCGGCCATTACTGGGGTTTCTAATCATCACTGCGTCCTGGAGTTAATACAAGTGTCTATAGAAATTATATATGGAAATCTCCGGCTAATAACATGTATTGTCTATTTCAGGAGCCGGCGTCGCTTCCATCCAGTACAGGTTCATGATCATTCAGTCTGAACCATCGGAGAAGCGTTATATCATCATCCAGAGAATCCTCTACGCCATGGGATGGATCGTCTGTATTGGGACCGCCGTGAACGCCATATATTCGGTTAGTTATTATGTTTTATATAAAGTATCCAGTATTACACAGAGGGGTCAGTATCCAGTAATATATAGAGGTGTCAGTACCCAGTAATATATAGAGGGGTCAGTACCCAGTAATATATAGAGGTGTCAGTACCCAGTAATATATAGAGGGGTCAGTAACCAGTAACATATAGACGGGTCAGTACCCAGTAATATATAGAGGGGTCAGTACCCAGTAATATATAGAGGGGTCAGTATCCAGTAATATATAGAGGGGTCAGTACCCAGTAATATATAGAGGGGTCAGTACCCAGTAATATATAGAGGGGTCAGTATCCAGTAATATATAGAGGGGTCAGTACCCAGTAATATGTAGAGGGGTCAGTATCCAGTAATATATAGAGGGGTCAGTACCCAGTAATATATAGAGGGGTCAGTACCCAGTAATATATAGAGGGGTCAGTACCCAGTAATATATAGAGGGGTCAGTACCCAGTAATATATAGAGGGGTCAGTACCCAGTAATATATAGAGGGGTCAGTACCCAGTAATATATAGAGGGGTCAGTACCCAGTAATATATAGAGGGGTCAGTTACCCAGTAATATATAGAGGGGTCAGTACCCAGTAATATATAGAGGGGTCAGTACCCAGTAATATATAGAGGGGTCAGTACCCAGTAATATATAGAGGGGTCAGTACCCAGTAATATATAGAGGGGTCAGTACCCAGTAATATATAGAGGGGTCAGTACACAGTAATATATAGAGGGGTCAGTACCCAGTAATATATATAGAGGGGTCAGTACCCAGTAATATATAGAGGGGTCAGTACCCAGTAATATATAGAGGGGTCAGTACCCAGTAATATATAGAGGGGTCAGTACCCAGTAATATATAGAGGGGTCAGTACCCAGTAATATATAGAGGGGTCAGTACCCAGTAATATATAGAGGGGTCAGTACCCAGTAATATATAGAGGGGTCAGTACCCAGTAATATATAGAGGGGTCAGTACCCAGTAATATATAGAGGGGTCAGTACCCAGTAATATATAGAGGGGTCTGTACCCAGTAATATATAGAGGGGTCAGTACCCAGTAATATATAGAGGGGTCAGTACCCAGTAATATATAGAGGGGTCAGTACCCAGTAATATATAGAGGGGTCAGTACCCAGTAATATATAGAGGGGTCAGTACCCAGTAATATATAGAGGGGTCTGTACCCAGTAATATATAGAGGGGTCAGTACCCAGTAATATATAGAGGTGTCAGTACCCAGTAATATATAGAGGGGTCAGTACCCAGTAATATATAGAGGGGTCAGTACCCAGTAATATATAGAGGGGTCTGTACCCAGTAATATATAGAGGGGTCAGTACCCAGTAATATATAGAGGGGTCAGTACCCAGTAATATATAGAGGGGTCAGTACCCAGTAATATATAGAGGGGTCAGTACCCAGTAATATATAGAGGGGTCTGTACCCAGTAATATATAGAGGGGTCAGTACCCAGTAATATATAGAGGTGTCAGTACCCAGTAATATATAGAGGGGTCAGTACCCAGTAATATATAGAGGGGTCAGTACCCAGTAATATATAGAGGGGTCAGTACCCAGTAATATATAGAGGGGTCAGTATCCAGTAATATGTAGAGGGGTCAGTACCCAGTAATATATAGAGGGGTCAGTACCCAGTAATATATAGAGGGGTCAGTCTCCAGTAATATATAGAAGGGTCAGTACCCAGTAATATATAGAGGGGTCAGTACCCAGTAATATATAGAGGGGTCAGTACCCAGTAATATATAGAGGGGTCAGTACACAGTAATATATAGAGGGGTCAGTACCCAGTAATATATAGAGGGGTCAGTACCCAGTAATATATAGAGGGGTCAGTACCCAGTAATATATAGAGGGGTCAGTACCCAGTAACATATAGAGGGGTCAGCACCCAGTAATATATAGAGGGGTCAGTACCCAGTAATATATAGAGGGGTCAGTACCCAGTAATATATAGAGGGGTCAGTACCCAGTAATATATAGAGGGGTCAGTACCCAGTAATATATAGAGGGGTCAGTACCCAGTAATATATAGAGTGGTCAGTATCCAGTAATATATAGAGGGGTCAGTACCCAGTAATATATAGAGGGGTCAGTACCCAGTAATATATAGAGGGGTCAGTACCCAGTAATATATAGAGGGGTCAGTACCCAGTAATATATAGAGGGGTCATTGGTATATACATTGCTCATTATTCTTCCATTCTGCCCAATATAACACACATTACAGTGGCGCCCCCTGGTTATTACCCTTATATTACTGCCCCTTTATAATTACACTCCACCTGCGGCCTCTGCTGATATATTTTCACAGATCTCCATGACAACCTCATTGATGACATTTATATATCTGTTTATGTTCTAGGTGGAGACCCAGCCTACAGCCCACAGGATCGGCGCAGGATTGGCATTTGTCCTTGCTGCCATTTACAACCTGTGCCAAGCTGTGTACCTGTACAAGAGATCCTTCAGCAGTCGGCAAATGTGCCACATCCGGCTAGCAACAACCGTGGTGACCATTGTGACACTGATTATCTGTATCCTTTCATTGTGTGCTGGATACACTGGAGATTATCCGCTCCCTCATGACTCCATTGTAGCACAGATCAGACATGACGGTATAGGAAACACTAGAATAATACAATTCTGTTACTTTCCTTAACACGTTCTTCCAGTTGCTGTAGGTATGAGCGCCTTCTTCTTCAACCTATGTAGCGGCCGCTGTATTGGGGTGAGTTCATATCACTATTCTCCATCTTGTGTAATCCACATGTGTCCTGTGTAAGGGTATGTTCACACGGTCTATTTTCAGACGTTTTTCGTGCTGTAAACACCCCGAAAAACGGCTACAATTACAGAGGCTAAACGCCTCCAAACATCTGCCTACTGATTTCAATGGGAAAAACGCTGTTTCGTTCCCACGGGTTTTTTTTACGCAGCCGTTTGTAAAAACGGCACGTAAAAAAACTGCCCCGTAAAAAGAAATGCATCTCACTTCTTGAGTCTTGTTTGGAGCCATTTTTTCATTGTCTCACTAGGGAAAAAAAAAACGGCCGTAAAAAACACATCAAAAAACGCCTGATGAATAAAAAACAGCTGAAAATCAGAGGCTGTTTTCCCTTGAAAACAGCTCCGTATTTTACAGTCGTTTTTTGTTTGCCGTGTGAACATACCCTAAAAGTAAAATAGAAGCTCTTGGTGGACCTGTCATCCTCCCATCTATTCCATACCAGAGCCACTGGTGAGTACAGCCGGCACTAACATCCTCTATCCTGTCCCTCTATCTTCTGCAGATCTTCTACATAACAGGCATGAAGGCCGAATATATTGGATTTTCCGGCCTGGTAATGCACCATGTGACAAATTATACAGATTTCCAGGTGAGTAGATGCCGTGTGAAGGTCTCATGTGCTCCAGAAGCGTTTCTGATGAGAAGTAATATATTGTATAGAGCCGGTTTATGATCAATGTTCTTTCTTCTTTTTTCCTCAGCGTCTGTCCTTAAAATTGTCCAGAGAAGGTGTCTCCATCTCCATGAGGGAAAAGACCCAGGACCCTGAAAACCCTGAATAAGATCCGGGGGTAAGAACTAGGGGGCTGGAGAACCATAAAGACAACTAAAGCCATCTGGACAGCACTGGAGCAGAACATCTTCCTGCAAGTAGGATGAAGGGGCACAAAGACCTCACCCCTAGACCGCAGCAGGACGTGGAGCCAGAGATGCCACCTAAGATGGACATATGTAGATCACTGTTGACATCTATAGTGATCAGTATTACCATCCACATTGAGGTCATAGTGATGACAATGACACCGGTCCTTCCAGAAGTCAGTCTGAGAACACCAATCATGGTAACAGAACCACCTGCAGATAAGTAACCTCCACCTCTTCTGGAACGTTGATAGAACCAGCATTGACTTCCGATAAGGAGGATTGAGGAGCGCGGCAGGTACAGAAGAGCGATGACTGAACGTTTCATCATGGAAGAGATATATACGTCATAACAGCAACGTTCCTGAACACATAGTAGCAGGAAACCTCAACCATTGTGATTGCTGTACTGAAGAGAACAACAGGAATATCTGGAGCCGTCCTACCAGGAGAATGTGCCAAGTCATCATCATGGCGCAGACTGTGGCCTATTACTACAGCCCGGGCGCAGAAGACTGGCAGTAACATGCCTTGCACTGGCGGACTCTTCACAATGGATTTATTCTGTGGACTATGTGTTACTGTAAAATGTGACAACCTGGTGGAAATCACCTAATAGTAAACTCAATGTGTTGGAATAATGTTTATTACTGTGGTTATTGCTACAACTACTTCACGATTTATACTTTTTCTTGCATAATATATCTCTTGGTGATGTTGTTGTGTTGCCAATAAATTAAATAGAAAAAAAACCACACACCTAGGAGCACTGGAAAATCTATGGTCCCTATGAACTCTAGAGCAAGTTTTTTTTCTTGTCCTGGGCCCAACCCCCTCTCCTGGCATTCAGATCCCAGGCTCAGACAGTAGACAGACATCCATCCCTTACAGTACTTGGTGTTACAAGAGGACGTGGCCATGGGATGGAAGGGTCGACTTTAGTCTGTGCTCGGCCCAGGTGTGCGGCTTAGAGGGCTCTTATGTGGGAGGCAGAGGAGACGTCGTTGGGCCTGGTCGTGGGCGCACAGAGACTGAGAGACATACGGAGATGAGAGGAGACAGAGAGAAGTAATGTTGGACTGGGAAACATTGGGCCCACCAGAGAAAGTAATTTTAAGGCCCATCCTCCATCTATACAGAACATGTCCACATAAGATACATTGTTATCACACAGGACATATCATCAATAAGGTCTAATAGGTTATTTGTGGATCATCCCATAAGAAATAGTCCTCAGTGGCAAGTGATTGGCTGAAAAGTCCAAATGGGGTTGTCATCAGCAGGACCTTTAAGGTCAGAGCCTGGGCCTATCGTAGGACCCACTGGTTGGACCGTCTGGCTCTGAGAAATGGTTAAACATATTCCTGGAGAAGTAAAATATTCAAGGTTACTGGTGTTAGCAGCGCAGTGTGGTTGATCCAGGGATTTGCCAGTAGGTGATCAGTAAGGGATTTTACACTCGATCGGTTGTTTCACATGTGACATTTTTGGTGCATTTTTGCTGCTGGTTTCACTTACCAAAACGACCACATGTTCTAATGTAGTAAATAGAATTTTAAAAAATCCTATTCATATATTGTGGGTACAACGTACGTGATTTTCAGAACTCAGTTTTTTTTCCTCTATCCGATGCGGTTTTGTAACACATTTGCTGATGTCATCTGTTATCGGCTTCACTGGGAGCGGCCGCAGCAAAAGTGCAGCAAACCAGAATGTACTTACCTGCCCATGTGTAGGTGCTGTCGTGGAAGTCAATGGCTCAAAATATATTAGACTGCAATTTAGAAGAGTCCAACAGACTCTCAGGCCAGACACTTTATCCAGCATCCTAATCAGGATATTTCATACCGATATATATCGAGAGAGGAGAAGAAAACACACAGACGCTGCTGATATGCTCAAAATACTCCTCTGGAGGTTTACTTCCAAACTCAAACTATAATACTATCATTCAGAAGGGACAGGCTTGAGGTTAACCAATCATAGACAATGTGACAATATTTGTTATTCAGCCAATAGCAGACCATAAGATACATCCCAGATACATCATTATAATTCTTCACACATCAGGTTTGCAGGTGGCCTTATCTCTCTTGGGCAGAATGGGGGAGGCATTCACACAAGCATATTTGCCACCCTCCCATCTCACTCCCTGTGCCTTCTCTGCAAGCTTCGTATGGGAGCCAAGGTCAAAGATAAAACATACGAAATCAACATTACTGGCGTTAAAGGAACAATGTCTTTCTTATTCACTACAAAAGAACCAAGATGGGAACTCCAGACAAGGTGTCTGCTGCACGAAACTAAATCATTTAAACATTATTATAATCACTTTCACATAATACATATCTTAGTAATTCGGCATCCTGCTTGATAATTCATAATGTAATTTCATACAGAGAATATAAGCAAATAAACCATCCTTCACAAACCCCCCTTTTTCTCATATTAAATTACAGAAATTATATATTATGATTATAAAACTCAAACAATATATCAATAGGGCCACAACTAATATGATGCCATCACCAATGTCCAGTTTGGGTATGGGGTCCCACCAGTGTATTGACAACTCCTGTACATCATCATCATCATCATCCTCTTCTATCTTCTGCTCTTCACTGACTGTCACCCTCAGGGTAACCCACACAATTATGGTGTCAGACTGGTGGTGTCCAGTGGGGGATTTATTATAACCCCCTCCTGATCACTTACTCATTAAAACACTTGGATGCTGCTAACGGGTTCACTCAGTTTGTTTTTTTTCCTTGCTTTACTTTGAACTTTACTGATGTCATCAGGACTTGGTTTGGTCCTTCTCATCTGTCAGACACCATCTCTTTTAGTATACGTCACCGGGCTGTACATAGCACCTCATGCTGTGAGCCTGGGTTGAGATCCCACGTAGACTGATTAGTGGAGTTTTAATGTGACTACCACAAACCCTCCGCATCTGTCCTCTTCCTCCGGTAAGTTACTTGTCTGGGCGGCTGCTTAGAATTGTGACACTGCCGTCAGTTCAGGACAAACGCGTTGTACTGGCTCAGGCTGTGCCTGCCGCATCTCAGTGATGGATTTCATCATATTAAAAGTCTTTTAGTTCATATTAACTGGCACTTGCTGGTGACCCCCAACCCTTGTCAATTGTTAAAATAAATACTAATCTGGTGATATCATCTTCGTAATATAAAAGTTGTTCTAAGTACATACAATAACAATGTCAGGCCCTTAAACTAAATCAAACACACCTTTATATAAGAAAAACTAATCTGTTACAATGCACATTGCACCTAGAAGATGTGTGGTTACTGTGTATATTTTATTTGCACTTGCGGTTACTCTTTTCAGCAGGATTTGTACCTTGATCTGAGCTGATTGCCTGGAACAGCTCCATCTCACAAAAATATACACAGATTCCACATGTTTATCTGACAAATGTTGCAAAGCAATTTTTCTTACTCTTATTTGTATTGCATGGGAAGGCCTCTCAAGGTCTGTTCTCTTCGTGGGAGGCGGGTATGATAAGGTTGGCACCGGGCTGCCAGGACTGTTCTGTAGGCAAATCAAACAGCTCTAACAGAATTTACCAGCATCAGCTGTAAAACCTGGGACATACCAATTAGATCTTACCAAATCGATCCTTGCAGTCTTGGGGCATATGTGAGGTCACGCCATCAATACAAGTGCCATCAAGAGTGCCTTTGGTTCTACCGGTTTACCTTCCTTTATTCGTCCACATTCTGTTAGAATGTGATTCTCACGCCTTCCGCTCCCAGTTGGAGACTTCCTGTGGAGAACAATCTTTTTCATTGTATAATCATTAATTGATCTTACTAATAGATAATTAACTTGAAGAAAAACATTAACAAATAACATCTTTACATTAAACATTCACATTGGGCAATAACTAGAAGTGATACATGCAAACGAATTTTTCTTCTATATATATATATACACTGCACAGAATTTTCTGCTCTAAAATTTTCCTTTCACAACAACAACAAAAATAAATAAATAAAAATGTTTTCAAATGGGAATATTCCGCTTCTGTACCTTTTATCTGACGCATGCCTCCAATAGTCCAATGCTGAGGCTGGTCTAGAACTTTACATAAAACTTAACCTCAGTATTTAATATTCCCACAACACTTCTTGAATACAGTTACTAAACAAACTAACTTTGAGACAACATCTGGAGAACTGCTGATACCTTATCATTGTACAAACACCAGTTCAATACTTGGGATAAAAACGATTCCCCTGTCACTAGACACAACGTCTGCAGTGGGGAAGATACAGGCTGGGCTTCAGGCCTCCCTGAGAACAGGTCTACACACACGAGCACCTTTTCATACACTTCTTCCTCGGGTAGTTGTATGTTCTGCAGTCGCTGGGACGGGTAATCTGGCCGGGCTGCACTTTTCACAGGTACCTTTGCTGTTTTACCTATGTCACGCCGTGCGCACATCATGCAGGCTGCTACAAACCTAGCGGTGGCATTATTGTATCCAGGGACAAGCCAATTTACTGATACCTGGCCGCACATACTCTTGTTGTCAGTTCTGTCTTCTCTTGCTTTCTCAATTGGCTTACCCGATGATCCAATAAAGTTCGTACTACCAATGGGCCCATAATTGTGGGCGATGCTAAAAGCGTACCTAGAGTCAGTGTAAATGTCGGCCGTCCTACCTTCTGCCAGGTTACAAGCCTCAGCGAGCACCTCCAGCTCCACTCCTTGAGATGAACAAGAAGGTGAGAGTGGTTTCTGGGAAATTTACCTTGTGCCTCGTATCCTGTCTTGTACATACTGTATATGATCAAGTATCTCTACATTACAAATTTACATTGGAAACCCATGTCACATATAGATAGAAAATACCTGATTAATACAAAAACAAACAAATTATGTTACTGAAATCTGGCATAAAATGAACAATGTTCAGACAATTTTATATATTTTTTTGCCTTCTCCCCCATCTAAATCTGTAAAGACTCATCTGTGAGTGACATCATCTCGCCTCCTGTGTAAAATTTGCTGGAGGGGGGATGGTCTCTTACACAATACCTCATATTGGGTGGAGACCACAGCACAGCATACCTAGTGCCATATTTATCGTTCGGGAAGGATCTGGAACCATCTATACAGAAATACCTCAAAATGTAGGTTACTGTCATACACATTTAATCTGGATTAGTCATTGGGGCTCATACACATTTTGTAGACCTCCTAGAACCAAATTCATTAATTCAAAACAAAACAAAATTGTACCTGATCAGTCCCTTCACCATTCCCTCCTATTCGGACTCAGTGAAAGTAATGTAGCAGGGTTCAAAACTACATCTCAACATAATAAGGGCTGGCACTCTATCTGGGGGGCACTAGTTTGGCCCCCTGTAATACGCAACAGCCTGGAACAAAAATGACTTTCTTCTGACAAAAATACATTTTATCTTTAAAATGACCTGCAACCATTTACCTGTAAAACATCTCACATTTTCCAAAATAACATTTAGGCAGCACCATAGCACGTGCCTCATGTGTGAAAACAAAAACAAAACAAATGTAATTAGTTATTCAATAAAACAGAAAATAATATATCTGATAATATTAACTACTGCAAACCAATAAACTATATATAAGAATAGGGAACAGTGGGGGTACATACATTTTCAAGACCCCGTGACTCACAATATCTGTATTTTAATTCATTTGAATTAACATCAAAACATTCCAACATTAAATCTTATCACATCAGAACACATAAATATGCAGCGTAACTTTTATCTTTCTGCAGACAAATCCGGCCGGCTGTAATATTTTTCTCGCTTGGTGTAATTACGGACAACAGCGCATGCGCAAAGATAAGAAACATTCCTTTATGGAGAGGAACTGATTTTAACCCCATACACAAGACACTAAGAATTGTATTTTTTTTAGACATTACTGCTGTTAAAAATAAGAACATACAATATAGATCTGCTTTATTGTGGCAACTAGTTTCACACATGTTACATTACACACATGTCTCACACATCACACAGATGTCACATCACACCCATTCACATGACACTCCCCCCATTCTGACCCACATTAGTCACTGCAATGTACCCGGCTGCTCCGTTTTCTTCACTCTTCCTATGAAAATTTACACCTGTATTCAAATTGTTCTTTCTCACATCAACTTACTTGTAACCACCTGTAATCACTTACTTTGTCCTTTTAACTCTCTCAACTTTCCACAAACCATTCTATTTATCACATGCAAACATCCATCTTACGGCTGCGAGACTCTTCAACAATTTTTTACAGTGTGTTATTTTGCCTTCACATACTTTACAATTAAAGCCCCGGCTCCTTTTGCTCATTCTACTATAATGATAGCCGGGACCCGTGCCCCAAAGCATTTTTGTCTCACTTCCTCCTGACCCCATGGTCGGAGAGCAGTAGTGTGATTTCGGGTAAATCCCCCACCTCCAGGCAAACTGGCCACGTTTGCCGACAGATATCTCAGACCAGTCTATCTCCTAGACTGTCTTACCAATACGATATCAAAAGTTGTTCCTCCAGACATTCTAGCAGTAGGATCTCCTTTCCTCAGATCCCTCACTGTATTGAACATCAAGAACAGTCAAAATGCTGCCAATCAACAATTGCAAGAGCAAATTCTGCAACACAATCGACATTCATGAACCTCCATTGTATCAATGATTATTCAAAACTACATTCAAAGTTTTCCCTGTTGCACTGGATTCTCCATTATCAGGACTTAACCATTGAAGCCCCTGTGGTACTACAGGATATTACTCACAACTATCCAACTTTTCTCTCACCTACAGACAGTCAGTACCTCCCAACTATATTCCCAGACAAACGGGTAACAGAACAATTATTAATCCTCAACAATTTTACACAACTAAATAACAAATGACACACTACAACAGAGCAGCAAGCACAATTTTTTTTTTCCTCACTGTCCAGACTACAATCTTTTCATTTCAAATACTTCACATGTGAGTTACAACTTCTCTCCGCCATGCGCTACGTCACTGCATTCCAAAGGGGGAGGTCTTAGGGCATGACCACACGTGGCGGATTTCCTCCGCAACTGTCCGCATCAATGCCGCACAGAATCTGCGTTGCAGATTCTGCTGCGGATCTGCACAAAATGTGCAGAAAATTGATGCGGACTAGCTGCTGCGGACTGCGGGAAAAGTGCTTCCCTTCTCCCTATCAGTGCAGGATAGAGAGAAGGGACAGCACTTTCCCTAGTGAAAGTAAACGAATTTCATACTTACCGGCCGTTGTCTTGGTGACGCGTCCCTCTTTCGGCATCCAGCCCGACCTCCCTGGATGACGCGCCAGTCCATGTGACCGCTGCAGCCTGTGCTTGGCCTGTGATTGGCTGCAGCCGTCACTTAGACTGAAACGTCATCCTGGGAGGCCGGACTGGAGACAGAAGCAGGGAGTTCTCGGTAAGTATGAACTTCTATTTTTTTACAGGTTGCTCTATATTGTGATCGGTAGTCACTGTCCCGGGTGCAGAAACAGTTACTGCCGATTGCTTAACTCTTTCAGCACCCTGGACAGTGACTATTTACAGACGTCTCCTAGCAACGCTCCCGTCATTACGGGAGCCCCATTGACTTCCTCAGTCTGGCTGTAGACCTAGAAATACATAGGTCCAGCCAGAATGAAGAAATGTCAAGTTAAAAAAGCAAGATGCATCCGCAGCACACATAACATGTGCATGACAGCTGCGGACTTCATTGCGGAATTTAGAATCTCCATTGAAGTCAATGGAGAAATTCCGCCATGAGTCCGCCACTGCTCCGCAACAGACAGAGCATGCTGCGGACACCAAATTCCGCTCCGCAGCCTATGCTCCGCAGCGGAATTTTACGCATCGTCTAAACGAACACTGCTAAATTAAAGTGAAAGTCAATGGACAAACGGCTCCGCTGCGGATTAACGCTGCGGAGTGTCCGCAGCGGAATTTAAGTGAAATTCCGCCACGTGTGAACCCAGCCTTACACTTCTCACAATTTTTTCTGGTTAACAATGTAATTGCTGGCCTAAATTCTCTCATGTCTTTCATATCAACAGTTTAAGATCACGTACACACCTGTAATCTTTCATCACACAAAAAGTTTCAATATACCTTTTTGGATCCATCTTTCATCCCACTGCTGGACAAAGTGCCACGTCCAGAAGATGTGACGTCATGACAGCTAAATTCCAAGGCTTACTGTAAAGGATCTGCCAGACACAGTTTCTGTGTCGACGCCCGTGGGTAATCAGTCTGCACCTGCTCCTATGTCTGTGAGACTGACTCCATCTTCCACCACTCAGGATGGCAGGCTTAGGAGTGGGAGAGCCTATCACAGCCTGGCCAGACGGAGCTAGCTCCCGCCCACTGTCTATTTATACATGCCTTTCTTGTTCCTCCTTTGCCTGTGATTCTGCTCTGCTTTTTTCCTGGCTCTGTTGCTGCTGCTTGAACTACTGATCCTCTGCTTGTTATTGACCTTGGCTTACTGACCACTCTCATGCTCAGCGTTTTGTACCTCGTGCACTCCTGGTTTGACTCGGCTCGTTCACTACTCTCGTTGCTCACGGTGTCTCCGTGGGCAGCTGCCCCGTTTCCCTAGCTTCTGTGTACCCTTGTCTGTTTGTCTGTCGTGCACTTACTGAGCGTAGGGACCGTCGCCCAGTTGTACCCCGTCGCCTAGGACGGGTCGTTGCAAGTAGGCAGGGACTGAGTGGCGGGTAGATTAGGGCTCACCTGTCTGTCTCCCTACCCCGTCATTACACTTACGCAATACATGTGTGAATGGTGTAAGAATAAGCTCCTTACCTACCGCAGTTTTTTGGTTATTCACAGATGCAAAGCGCTACACCTCTCTAGCGACAGCTATCAGACGAGCAATCTCCCGGGTTTTTTCGGCACCATTACTGTCGTGGAAGTCAATGGCTCAAAATATATTAGACTGAAATTTAGAAGAGTCCAACAGACTCTCAGGCCAGGCACTTTATCCAACATCCTAATTGGGATATTTCATGCCGAAATATATCGAGAGAGGAGAAGAAAACACACAGACGCTGCTGATATGCTCAAAATACTCCTCTGGAGGTTTATTTCCAAACTCAAACTATAATACTATCATTCAGAAGGGGTGTAGGCTTGAGGTTAACCAATCAGAGACAATGTGCCAATATTTGTTATTCAGCCAATAGCAGACCATAATATACATCCCAGATACATCATTATAATTCTTCACACATCAGGTTTGCAGGTGGCCTTATCTCTCTTGGGCAGAATGTTCCCGTAAGATGGGGGAGGCATTCACACAAGCATATTTGCCACCCTCCCATCTCACTCCCTGTGCCTTCTCTGCAAGCTTCGTATGGGAGCCAAGGTCAAAGATAAAACATACGAAATCAACATAACTTGTGTTAAAGGAACAATGAATTTCTTATTCACTACAAAAGAACCAAGATGGGAACTCCAGACAAGATGGCTGCTGCACGAAACTAAATCATTTAAACATTATTATAATCACTTTCACATAATACATATCTTAGTAATTCGGCATCCTGCTTGATAATTCATAATGTAATTTCATACAGAGAATATAAGCAAATAAACCATCCTTCACAATGCCCTTTGGCAAATTGGCCTTTTGTTTTCCTCTGGATCATCTGGGACTCTGTAATAATGAAAAGTTGAATTCCATGGACTTATTTCTCTTTCCAACCCACTCTATATAACTACACGTATTACAATACAAGGTGTATACATTATTATTATTATTATTATTATTATTATTATATATTACTAAATGTGTGTCTGGACTGCAGTCGGGTTATGGTCAGCACCAGGCAAACCTGGGCAGAGGTCAGTGCCCACTTTGTCCAGCTAGGGGTCGGGTAGACAGGGGGTCAACTGTGACTGCTGCCAAAGGGCCTGTCACTCAGTTCTGGCCAAGATGATATGACAATTGGCGCTACTCAATAACGCCCCACTAATAGGGGGCTTAAACCATGCTGTTCCAGACACCCGTTGCCTGAGTGTCTTTGTGCCAGTTTCTGACATTCCTTGTTGTTTCTAGCTTCAACCATCCCTCCGCCCCCCGGTTCCAGTTCCAGCGCTTCTCCCTTGTTGTGACGCCTCAGCTTCTGATTTCAACCTTTAGTTATGTTTATGACTCTCACTTTTCTGCTCCCTGGTACCCCTGCCAATCTGACCTTTGGCATGGACCTCAGGCTTCGCATCCATCTTGACTTTTGCCTGCTGGTTCCTGTAGAGCAGTTTCCACCAACCGGAGACTATCCAGGGGACCACGACCTGGGGAGTACCCTTCAGAAAAGACCATACCTCCTTAAAGGGGTTCTCCACTTTGGACAATTCCTACTTATTAGAAAGATCCCCTAATAAGATCATCACAAAGTGCCCTGCTGTTGGGACCCCCAGTGATCAGCTGTAATCTGTGGGGAAACCTGGCAGTAAGTGTGCAATTTCCCTGCAGCGCCACCACAGGAAATATAAAACATTACAGAGTGACCATTCATTTCAAAATGTTGTCTGTGTAATACAGGGCAGGACAGGTCCTCCAGAGAGAGAGACGCTCTATGTAACCGCTCTCCACTCTGGCTAAAAGATGAGGATCCTGAAAAGAGAACCCCCCCCCCCCCTCTATTAACTCAGAATCCCCTAATAGGGGGTATGAAAATAGATTTTCTAAACTGTACAATGCCTTTAAGGGTGAAAACGTGAAAACAAGGGCTCCATTAGATTCTCCACCCCAAGTTAGACTGTGCCATGATAATTTAGGGGGACCACTACCGGTTGCCGTAATAGAGCTCACATACGCTTGGAGCTGGCCATGCATTCAATGTCAATTCATTGGAAGATTTCGTAGGTTTTGCATTCTAGTAAACAGTCCACTACACATACTTCACTTTTCTTCTTTTTTTTTTCTTGGAGCAATTACAATATTTCTGTCAGTCAGCGCTCAGGATTTATTACCATACGGATACGCTGCTATCAGTGATATCTTAACATATGCATTATTTATGCAAAAACAGAGGAATGGTTTGACATTTGTCCTGCACATATCTGCTACTTAATTATAAGTCTGCTCTGTGTATGCTGCAAAATGCAAATTCTCCGCGGTAGCGTCTGTATGTAATATAATGTGGCACAGTTTGAAGTTTGTCTACGATTGCACAGTATGACTCCCCCACATTTGGGAAATCATTTAGTAGAATTATAGTCTTTGAGAGCTGAGCTACTTAAGAGCAAATCAGGTCAAAAAGGCATTAGAGATCATGATGAGAATACCGGGATCATTTATCCGTTCACAAACTTAATACTACCCTGCCAAATGCTAACAGTTAAATCAAACATTGGCATAAAAGTTCAGAAATCAGATTGTTCGTAGTCAAACCATTTGTACTTACACCTCAGCTGGCTGACACAAAATGACAGATTGAATGACGCCATATACTGACGAGGACATGATAGTAAAAAAGAATCCTCTAAACCGGAAATCGATGGTTCAAAACGTCCAATAATATGGCATTGGACAAAGATTGTTCCAGAAATTAGCCAATAGTCTTGCAAGGTGTCTACCTGGATGTTAAAGGGTAACTAAATGTTCAACAAACTTCTGACATGTCATAGTGACATGTCAGAAGTTTTGATTGGTGGGGGTCCGAGCACTGAGACCCCCACCAATCGCTAAAACGAAGCAGCAGAAGTGCTCGTGTGAGCGCTTAGCCGATTAGTTTGCGTTCGGCTTTTTCTGGAAAGCCGATGTATCGGAGTACGGGCTCATAGACTTTCTATTGAGCCCGGTACGCCGCTACATTTATTTCCTGAAAAAGCCGAACAGAAACTAAGTGGCTGAGCGCTCACACGAGCACTTCTGCTGCTTCGTTTTAGCGATTGGTGGGGGTCTCAGTGCTCGGACCACCACCAATCAAAACTTCTGACATGTCACTATGACATGTCAGAAGTTTGTTGAATTTTTATAGTTACCCTTTAAGAAGTCCAAAACAATGGAGATAAGCGGCAACCTAATCTTGGGTCCCCAGAAAAAAAAGCATAAGAAATGCGTCTGCACTGGTTGAAGATACACTAGAGATGATCTGTGATCAAAATTAAAGGGGTTTCCTTTGCTATGTAAAAATTGCTCATGCACACGGCCTAACAGGGCCCCCATGTACCGTGTGCCATTTATAGTACTGGTGTCTTTACGTGTCAGTGGGGCTTATGGGGCACATCAGATACAAGGACCTGGGTGCAACTGCTATGTCTGCACCCCATATATCTACACCCCTGCCTCTACAGAGGTTCTGCATTGTTGGCAAAGAAAGGGGTGGGGAATTGGCCCAAGGGTGGCCCATCTAAAGAGCAAATACTTCCTTCTGTCATGGGTGGCAAAACCTGGCACCATATTTGATCTTTGCTATGGTATCGTTTTTTTTCCATATTTGCCACTTTCTTTGGCACAACATTTAAATCATTGTTCCCTGTAGTAGAAATCTCCGAGCAGTGCCAAAGGGGTTTGATCGCTCTATAAAGCCTTATATTTTTGAAATGAGTGGTGATCCGATATCACAGACGTCACTGATGTCATCTCCTCATCTGTATCCATGACGTATCAGAAGATCACTGGGACTGGATTGGTCAGTTCAGCATTCTCCAGCTACTTGATGTCATTGTTAGGGTATGTTCAGACGCAGTGACCAAAAACGTCTGAAAATACGGAGCTGTTTTCAGGCGAAAACAGCTCCTGATTTTCAGAAGTTTTTGTAGCAACTCGCGTTTTTCGTGGCGTATTTTACGGACGTTATTGGTGCTGTTTTTCAATGGAGTCAATGAAAAACAGCTCCAAAAACGTCCCAAGAAGTGACCTGCACTTCTATTTCGCAGGCGTCTTTTTACGCGCCGTATTTTGACAGCGACGCATAAAATAACACCTCGTGGCAACACAACATCGTAAATCCTATTGCAAGCAATGGGCAGATGTTTGTAGGCGTAATGGCGCCGTTTTTTCAGGCGTAATTCGAGGCGTAAAACGCCCAAATTACTTCTGAAAAGAGGTTGTGTGCACATACCCTTAGGCTGGTTTCACACGATCTATTTTCAGATGTAATGGAGGTGTTTTACGCCTCGAATTACGTCTGAAAAAACGGCTCCAATACGTGGGCAAACATCTGCCCACTAATTTCAATGGGCTTTACGATGTTCTGTGCCGACGACCTGTCATTTTACGCGTTGCTGTCAAAAGACGGCGCGTAAAATTACAGCCTCGTCAAAAGAAGTGCAGGACACTTATATACATTATATGCAGGACACTTCTTGGGACGTAATTGGAGCCGTTTTCTCATAGACTCCAATGAAGAACAGCTCCAAATTACGGCCGTAAAAGACGCCCCGAAAACGCGAGTACGAGCAATTACGTCTGAAATTCAGGAGCTGTTCTCTCCTGAAACAGCTCCATAATTTCAGACGTAATTGCAGTTATCGTGCGCACATACCCTAAGGGTATGTTCACACGGCCAAATTACGGACGTAATTCGGGTGTTTTACGCCTGGAATTACGTCCGAAATTACGGCTTGAATGCATTGACAAACATCTACCCATTGAAAGCAATGGGCTGACGTTTGTCTGTTCACACGAGGCGTATATTTACGCGTCGCTGTCAAAAGACGGTGCGTAAATAGACGCCCGCGCCAAAGAAGTGTCTTGTCACTTCTTGGGACGTAATTGGAGCCGTTATTCATTGACTCCAATGAAAAGCAGCGCCCATTACGTCCGTAATGGACGCGGCGTTCAAGCGCCTGCACATGCCGTTACGGCTGAAATGACGGGGCTGTTTTCTCCTGAAAACAGCCCCGTCATTTCGGCCGTAACAGACGTGCACGTGTGAACATACCCTAAGACAGATTTCTCAAGTCGTGGAGGATTTGATTTGGAGTTTCAAGTTCATCCTGTTCATTTCCAGCAGGGAACTTGTGCCCTTCCAAAATGCATTACTTTCTTCTCTGATGCAATCCATATTGCGGAGAAATTCATGCTGGTGAATGGGGAGCTCGGCTGTCACAAAACCATAATGAGAACATCAATCAGCCCAATTGAAGGTTCTGGGAAACAGACTGCCGAGCTCACTAAAGACACAGATGGTATCGACCTCTGAAGCTTCGGTGGAACGTGGCCACATCCATCTTTTTATGTCAGGAGCAGAACCACGTCTACCAGTAGAAGGTTCATACTCAGGGATGGGCAGGGTCCGATAAAAGTTGGTTGGGCCAAAAATGTAGTAGTGGCCGCTCCCCAGTAGCAATATAAAAAATGAACGCTGGACCTGCGCGGATATTAACAGGATCCAATGACAATCCAATACGTATGAGGGCCGTCTGTGTTTTGCTGGATTTTAAAAGGTCTGATCATCTGTTCATTCTGGAGATAAGCGGCGCCACATGTGTCTGGTAGCTGCTTATTTCCATCTTTATATATGTTAATAAAAATACACGGAGCAGTTTTATATCGTGGGGGGGTTTACTTTATGTTCGGACAGGGTGGATACGCTGCAGACTTTACACAGGGGAATCGGGAAAAAAAAACGCAGGTAGATCAGCGTCATAAATCCGCAGCAAATAGTGTGTTTTTTGTAGCTGCGGAAATCATTGCGGATTTTTCGCAGCGGTTCTCAACCCCTTCCCAACATTTGACATATGCCTACGTCATAGCCGGGTAAGGGACGTATGGAGCGGACTCACGGGCTGAGCCCGATCCATAAAATGCGGGTGTCGGCTGTATGTTACAGCAAACACTTCACACTAAGACGCTTCATAGGATCGCACTTGTAAAAACCCATTAAATGCCGTGATCAATAGCGACCGCGGTGTTTAAATTGTTTGAAAGAGAAGGGCGACCCCCTCTAACAGCTCACCCCCCCACGATGGTTGCTATGGCACATAAGTATTGCAGTATATAGTGGAAGCGATCCAACGATCACTGGTTCAAGTCCCCTAGAGGGACTACAGAAAAAACAAAAGTAAAAATCTGTTAACTTAAAGAGGCTCTGTCACCAGATTTTGCAGCCCCTATCTGCTATTGCATGTGATCGGCGCTGCAATGTAGATTACAGTAACGTTTTTATTTTTAAAAAACGAGCATTTTTGGGCAAGTTATGAACATTTTTGTATTTATGCAAATGAGGCTTGCAAAAGTCCAAGTGGGCGTGTTTAAAGTAAAAGTCCAACTGGGCGTGTATTATGTGCGTACATCGGGGCGTGTTTACTACTTTTACTAGCTGGGCGTTCTGATGAAAAGTATCATCCACTTCTCTTCACAACGCCTAGCTTCTGGCAGTGCAGACACAGCCGTGTTCTCGAGAGATCACGCTGTGACGTCACTCACAGGTCCTGCATCGTGTCAGACGAGCGGGGACACATCGGCACCAGAGGCTACAGTTGATTCTGCAGCAGCATCAGCGTTTGCAGGTAAATCGATGTAGCTACTTACCTGCAAACGCCGATGCTGCTGCAGAATCATCTGTAGCCTCTGGTGCCGGTGTCCTCGCTCGTCTGACACGATGCTGGACCTGTGAGTGACGTCACAGTGCTGCACTGCCAGAAGCTGGGCGTTCTGAAGAGAAGTGGATGATACTTCTATGCACAACGCCCAGCTAGTAAAAGAAGTAAAAACGCCCCGATGTACGCACATAATACACGCCCAGTTGTACTTTTACTGTAAACACGCCCAGTTGTACTTTTGCAAGCCTCATTTGCATAAATACAAAAATGGTTATAACTTGGCCAAAAATGCTTGTTTTTTTAAAATAAAAACGTTACTGTAATCTACATTGCAGCGCCGATCTGCTGCAATAGCAGATAGGGGCTGCAAAATCTGGTGACAGAGCCTCTTTAAGGTTTTTGCTTTTCTTATTACGTGCAAAAAAATAAAATACCGTTTATAATGTTCCCCTTAAAATTTGTTAAAAAAAAAACAACAAATAATTAAACACAATTGGTATCGCCGTGTCCGTAAAATTCGGAACCATTACAATAAATCATTATTTAACCCGCACAGTGTTACATAGTTACATAGTTACATAGTTACATAGTTACATAGTTAGTACGGCTGAAAAAAGACACATGTCCATCAAGTTCAACCAAGGGAAGGGAAAAGGGAAGGAAAAATTTCTACACATAGGAGCTAATATTTTTTTGTTCTAGGAAATTATCTAACCCTTTTTTAAAGCCATCTACTGTCCCTGCTGTGACCAGCTCCTGCGGTAGGCTATTCCATAAATTCACAGTTCTCACTGTAAAGAAGCCTTGTCGCCTCTGCAGCTTGAACCTTTTTTTCTCCAGACGGAGGGAGTGCCCCCTTGTTTTTTGAGGGGGTTTTACAAGGAACAGGATTTCACCATATTTTTTGTATGTGCCATTAATATATTTATATAAGTTAATCATGTCCCCCCTTAGTCGTCTTTTTTCAAGGCTAAATAGGTTTAATTCTTTCAATCTTTCCTCATAACTTAAATTCTCCATGCCCCTTATTAGCTTCGTTGCTCTTCTTTGTATTTTTTCCAACTCCAGGGCATCCTTTCTATGAACTGGAGCCCAGAACTGAACTGCATATTCTAGATGAGGCCTCACTAATGCTTTGTAAAGTGGCATTATTACATCCCTGTCCCGCGAGTCCATGCCTCTTTTAATACACGACAATATCCTGCTGGCCTTTGAAGCAGCTGATTGACACTGCATGCTGTTATTGAGTTTATGATTTACAAGTACACCCAGATCCTTCTCAACAAGTGAATCCGCCAGTGTAGCGCCCCCTAGGACATATGATGCATGCAGGTTGTTGGTACCCAGATGCATAACTTTACATTTATCTACATTAAACTTCATTTGCCAAGTGGACGCCCAAACACTTAGTTTGTTTAAATCTGCCTGTAATTCATGAACATCTTCCATAGTCTGAACTATATTACATAGCTTGGTGTCATCTGCAAAAATAGAAATAGTGCTATTAATCCCTTCCTCTATATCATTAATAAATAAGTTGAATAATAGTGGTCCCAGCACTGAACCCTGGGGTACACCACTTATAACCGGGGACCATTCAGAGAAGGAATCATTGACCACAACCCTCTGGATACGGTCCTTGAGCCAATTCTCAATCCAATTACAAACTATATTTTCTAAACCTATAGTCCTTAATTTACCCATTAGGCGTCTATGGGGGACAGTGTCAAATGCCTTTGCAAAGTCCAAAAACACTAAGTCCACAGCGGCCCCTCTGTCTAGACTTCTGCTCACCTCTTCATAAAAACAGATTAGGTTAGTTTGACAACTTCTGTCCTTAGTAAAACCGTGCTGGCTGTCACTTATAATGCTATTTATTGTCACATAATCCTGTATATAGTCCCTCAATAGCCCCTCAAACATTTTCCCCACGATGGATGTTAAGCTTACTGGTCTATAATTACCCGGGGAAGATCTAGAGCCCTTTTTGAAAATAGGCACCACATTTGCCCTGCGCCAGTCCCTCGGCACTATACCTGTCACTAGAGATTCTCTGAATATTATGAAAAGGGGGACAGAAATAACTGAACTAAGCTCTTTAAGAATTCTAGGGTGTAACCCATCTGGTCCCGGAGCCTTGTGCACATTTATTTTATTTAATTTAGCTTGGACCATCTCTACATTCATCCAATTCAGTATATCAACTGATATATTAACAGCACTGGCACCGGCTACATCAGCTGCTCTTTCTTCTGTTGTATATACAGAGCTAAAGAACCCATTTAGTAACTCTGCCTTCTCTTGATCCCCTGTGATCAACTCCCCATTACCATTATCTAGGGGTCCTACATGTTCAGACCTTGGCTTTTTTGCATTTATATGCTTGAAGAATTTTTTAGGATTTGTTTTACTATCCTTGGCCACCTGCCTTTCATTTTGTATTTTTGCTAATTTTATTACATTTTTACAGATTTTATTAAGCTCTTTATATTTTACAAAGGCTACAGCTGTACCCTCAGATTTGTATTTTTTAAATGCCCTTTTTTTGTCATGTATTGCCCCTTTCACAGAAGGTGTAAGCCATGTGGGGTTTAATTTGAGTCGTTTATACTTATTACCTGTAGGAATAAATTTTGCACTATAATAACTCAAAGTAGATTTGAAAATCTCCCATTTATCATTTGTCCCATTATTTGACATTAGTTCTTCCCAGTCTATATCCTGAATTGCAGCCCTCATCCTGGGGAAATTGACTTTCTTAAAATTAAATGTTTTTGCCCTCCCAGCCTGCGTTTGTTTTTTACAGTATAGGTAAAATGTAACTATATTATGATCACTGTTACCGAGGTTTTCACGAACATTGACATTCCCAACAAGATCTGCATTATTAGAAATGACCAGATCCAACAGAGCTTCACCTCTAGTCGGGTCTTCCACAAACTGGCCCATAAAATTTTCCTGCAATAGGTTGAGGAAATGTCTCCCCTTTGCAGTTGAAGCCGAACCATGACACCAATTAATATCCCGGAAATTAAAATCTCCCATTATCACTACAGTACCCGCCTGTGCAGCCCGCTCCATCTGTTTATATAGCTGACCTTCCATCTCCTCAGTTATATTGGGGGGTCTATAGATTACACCAAAAGTAATTTTTTCAGTGTTTACCTCCCTTTCTAGTTCCACCCACAAGGTTTCAACCTCCTCACAGTCTTGACCCACTATTGTCTCTTTCACACTCGCCTTCATATCACTTCTCACATACAGACATACACCACCACCTTTCCTATTTGTCCTGTCTTTACGAAAAAGTGTAAAACCCTGTAGATTTACAGCCCAGTCATGTGAAGAGTCCAGCCATGTTTCAGCAACACCAACTATATCTATATTTTCTTCCAGTATCAAGGCCTCCAGCTCCCCCATTTTGCTTGCTAGACTTCTGGCATTTGTGAACATACACTTTAACTTGCCTGTCAGTTTTTCACTTTTATTATCAGAAATGTGATTTGACATTAATCGGTCCTTTTTATTTACACTGATGTTTTGTAACGAAAGGATCTCCTTATCTTGTTGTCTAGTCCTCTCCCCACATTCTGTTTCTCCCCCCACCAATATAGTCTGACCCCTCTCTAACCTGGCTACCCCTTTTTTTTCTACATTGACCTCCCTCCTCAGCCCTAGTTTAAATACTCCGCCACCCCAGCTAGAATTCTCTCCCCCAGCACAGCGGACCCCCTTCCATTTAGGTGCAAATCATCTGCAGAATACAGTTTGTACCCCAATGAAAAGTCAGCCCAGTGCTCTAGGAACCCAAATCCTTCTCCTCTACACCAAGACTTCAGCCATGCATTTAACTCCCTAAGCTCCCGCTGTCTTTCCTGTGATGCGCATGGCACAGGCAGTATTCCTGAGAATACAACCTTGGAGGTCCTTCCCTTCAGCTTGTAGCCTAGTTCTTTAAAATTATTCTTAAGGCTCCTCCACCTACCATTTATTCTGTCGTTGGTACCGACATGGACCACGACAGCTGGATCATCACCAGCCCCTCCCAGCAATTTGTCCACCCGTTCCACCACATGCCGAACCCTGGCACCAGGGAGACAGCAAACCATTCGGTTGAGGCGGTCTTGGCGACAAATTATTCTATCCGTCTTCCTGATTATAGAATCCCCTACAACTATCAATTGTCTTGGCTTGCCTGCATTACCATCCCGCCGACTACTAGCTGGGCTGTTCTCCCGGCTGTTAGGGAGATCAGTATCCACTAGGGCTGCCTTTTCTGAGACTGACACCCTCGCATCATCACCCAACCTGGCAATTTTGCTTGGAATGCCAGAAACCGGATCGGCCTTCCTTGTCTTTGACCCCTTTCTACTGCCCCTAACTCCATTAACCCAGCTACTTACCTGATCCTGCTCACCCATGTCTTCACCCTCCAGTTCTAACCCACTAACTGCATGCTCTGTGAGCAGCAAGCTCCGCTCAAAATTGTCTATCCTCCTCAGTGTTGCATTCTGCTCCTCCAGATCTCTAATACGAGCTTCCAGGTGAACAACATGCTCACATCTGCCACAGAGATATTCACCCTGGAACTCCGGCTCCAGTCGTGTATACATATGACAAACTGTGCACTGAAGAAAACCTCCAATCTTGCTATCCATTATCCAAGTTACACCAAAACAGCGAACAATTGTCAAAGAAAAAGAAGAGTACTTACTGGGGCTTCAACTCCTCTTTTCAACTCCGGTTTTAGAACTCCACTTAGTTCACAAGCCACTTAAACCACCAAGCTCAGAAAGAGTATGCCGTAAAAAAATAAAAATAAACAAAACGCCAGAATAGCTGATTTTTGGTCACCTCATCTCCTACAAAACATGGAATAAAAAGTGATCCAAACATCGAAATTTAAAATCTGATAAATGGCTGCGGCAGGAAGCGGTTAAAGCGTTTCCACTGCGTAAATGTTGTACAAACCACAACAAAGCTCAACTTGTGTATTTTGGTGCAGGATTTCTGCTCCCCATTCAAATCTATGGCCAAAACACGCAGCATCTCCGCACAGAACCCGCTGCATAAATGGACATGATGTCGATTTGAAAGTCGCACCGCAGAACACTTTCCACAACTTTTCTGCCTCTTTTTCCGCAGCGTGGGCATGAGATTAGTGCAAATTTTATCAGCACGCTGCTACTGTCCGTTTTTTTTAGCTCCTCCCTAAAGAGTCATCCTAGTACTAATAGTACTACAATACTAAAGCACAATAGTGTTAGGGTATGTTCACACGACCTATTTTCAGGCGTAATTCGGGCGTTTTACACCTCGAATTACGCCTGAAAACACGGCTCCAATACGTCGGCAAACATCTGCCCATTCATTTCAATGGGTGTGCCGATGTACTGTGCCGACGATCTGTAATTTTACGCGTCGCTGTCAAAAGACGGCGCGTAAAATGACAGCCTCGTCAAAGAAGTGCAGGACACTTCTTTGGACGTAATTTGAGAAGTTTTTCATTGAATCCAATGAAGAACAGCTCCAGATTACGACTGTAATTGACACCTCGCAAAATGCGAGTACGAGCAATTACGTCTGAAATGCAGGAGCTGTTTCTCCTGAAAACAGCTCCGTAATTTCAGCCGTAATTGTCGATATCGTGTGCACATACCCTTATTATACATGCATGGGAAGATATCATTAGGTTATGTGCTTTAATTGGGGGCATAAAAGCATTTTCTGGAAAGACATGCGGGAAATACAAAAACTCTAAGGGTATGTTCACATGTAGTGTTTTCACGCGTTTTTCAGGTTGTAAATGCCTGGAAAAAGGCCTGAAATAACGGAACGCCTACATACATCTGCTCATTGATTTCAATGGGATAAACAGCGTTTCGTTCAGACGTTTAAAAAACGGCACGTAAAAAGAAGGAGCATGTCACTTCTTGATCCGTTTTTGGATCGGTTTTTCATTGTGTCAATAGAAAAACAGCTGCAAAAAACGCCTCAAAATAGGTTTGATGCTTTAAAAAGGAATCCCTTGAAAACAGCTCCGTATTTTACAACCGTTTTTACTTTAGCGTGTGAATATACCCTCAGGGAGTAATTTATCAACATTTCTAAACCTGGCGCAGAAGAGCCACGAATGGGCCCAAAAGTATTTTCTACCACACTTGCCACTTTTGTGGGAAGGGGAATGTCCTTGGGGAAAGTGGGCGTGGCCATCGAGGCCCGACAAATTTATTCAAATTTACGTCAGCAAAAGGCATAAATTATTGGGGACATCTACACCAGCTCCCAGCTAGAATATATTTAACTCTAAGGGGCGCAGCAAGGAAGAGGTCCATGCTACCTTGCCCCTCCACGTCTAGACTACTCCCCCACACCACCAACCCCCACTGGACGTTAAAAAAGTAAAATAAAATATGCCCAAAAAAAAAATTATACTCGCGTCTAGGCTCCTCTGTCTAGTGGGGGGCAAAGGATTGCACATGGTCACGGTCCTTGTATCACAATTGTGGCTCACGATTCAGGCCGAAACATGCGACACATTTATTATGTTATGTTAATAAATGTGTCGCAGTTTACTGTAACTTTTTACTATTAAAGGCTCTGTTCACATCTGCGTTGGGGTCCGTTCTGACGTTCCGTCTGAGGTTTCCGTCAGAACGGGAACCTGAGCAGATACAAACTGACACCGACGGAAACCGGAGGTTTCTGTTTCCATCACCATTTGTGTCTGCTCAGGGTCCTGTTCTGGCGGAAACCTCCGACAGAACGTCAGAACGGACCCCAACGCAGATGTGAACAGAGCCTAAGATGGGTGTATGAAACATCATCCCTCTTAAATTTCCTCATAAAAGTACTCACCATAGAAAGGGTCTGGCGGAGAACGCTTCTCACTATAAAGGCGTTTTGGATTTTAAACCATGGAAACCAGGACATCGCAAGACGAAACCGACCTTATGTATTTCTATTGACTATTTTCATGGTTATATCAGAGACCATTTATGTATTGATTTCTCGCCGTGCGTGTACAAAAATACTATTCGGAAGAACTGTGCTTTAGTTTTGTAGTATTATTAGTACTAAATCAACGCTAGGCCCCATGCACACGGCTGCACCCGTAATCACGGCCCGCGGGCACGGACGGCCAGCAGCCATCCGCATTTTTGGGCCGTGCTCCCATACAAATTATGGGAGCATGGCTCGTAAAACACGAAATAACGGACATGCTCCGCAATTCCTGGCACAGTACAGTTCTACAGCACGGACACCCATCCATAGCAATAAAAAAAAGGTGTCCGTGGCCAATAGAACTGAATGGGGCCGTAATTACGGCCGAATTTACGGTCGTGTGCATGGGGCCTTAGGGAGGAGCTACCCTCCGTCTTAAGTAACTCATTTGTCCGCCATTAGTAATCGTTATAAAGAAGAACCTTTGCTTGGTTCGAAACACGTAGGCAGAGTTGTCTTTTTGGATGTGCACATTGAGTTTGATCGGATGTTGAAATAAAATCCAGGAAAACATCCACAAATCTTTTTTGCTTCCATTAATACCTGACAACTGGCCCAGCGCTTCCTCCGTGCACCGAGACTCCTGCTGGATGGTTCCAGCCGGGAGCTGATTTTCTATACACTTCATCTGTTTCTTGCATTCCATTTTTAAGGATATTCCACATCAAAATCTACATAAAAAAAAGACCCAAGAACCTTTGCAAATACTGTGATTTACTTTATTTTTTACCCATTTTTAGTTTTTTTTGCCAGCTATCAGAATTTTTCTAGCTGCCAGTGGAAACCGACAACAGTTTAGCTCCCCCTAGGGCTAACTTCACACGGGGCGGATAAGCGGCATTAAAAAGGTACACAGCGTATTTGCCCCAGTGGCCGCAGGGAATTCCAGGCGAAAAACCGCACCAAATTGTGGTGCAGTTTTTCTTCCAGAATGTCCACTGCGGAAAACTGCAGCAGGCCGACTTCCTGGGATGAAGTTTCACATGGGAGGTCACATGGGAGGAAACGTCATCCCAGGACGCCGGCCTGCAGAACGTCAGAGGTAAGTATAAGGTTTTGGTTTAATTTCTAAGTTTTTGCATCATAATTGCTGCGATTCGGCCGCAAAAGCCGCAACACATGACTGTTCGTTGCGTGCTTTAGATCCCCATTGAATTCAATGGGGAAAACCTGCAACAAAATAGCGGCACAACCATAATTGACATGTTGCGGCTTTAAAAAAAAAAGGCACCGCAGTCAATATGTCTGCGGAATCTCCGCATATCATATACGCAGCGTGTGTATGAGATTTCTTGATATCTCATCCACTTCTCTGCTACTGTATTGCACACGACCGTATTTTTTTCCTCCCGTAAATACTGGCGTAAATACGGGTCCTTAATCACCCGTATTTACGGACCCGCACCCGTAAATACAGATCCGTAGTCACCCGTATTATGTCCATATTTACGGACCCGTTTTCTTTGCTTCTCTTTACACGTAGAGGGAGATACTGCACTGCACTAATCGGAAGCCCCTTCTCTGTATCCAGCACTGATCGCCAGCCTCTTCTCTCTATCCAGTTCTGATCGGCAGCCTCTTCTCTCTATCAGTGCTGGATAGACAGAACGGGCTGCCGATTAGTGCAGTGCAATATCTCTCTCTACGTGCCTTTCGGGCAAAGTTTCTGCAGTGGAATGCAGCGATAGGAAGACAAAGAAGTTCATCCGTACCCCGGCAGTTATCTTGGTGACGCGTCCCTCTTTTGACATCCAGTCCGACCTCCCTGGATGATGTGGCAGTCCATGTGACCGCTGCAGCCTGTGATTGGCTGCAGCGGTCACATGGGATGAAACGTTATCCCAGGAGGCCGGACTGGAGGAAGAAGCAGGGAGTTCTGGGTAAGTATGGACTTTTTTTGTTGCAGGGTTGTGAGCGCCGCGCATGGTACTCACTGTCCAGTTTGCTGAAATAGTTACTGACGATCAGTGCAGCCCCTTCTCTCTATCCAGCACTGATCGTTTAACTCTTTCAGCACCCTGGACAGTGAGTACCGCTGGACAGTGAGTACCATGCGTAGCAACGCTCCCGTAATTAAGGGGGCACACACGTAGCCACCCGTAATTACGGGAGCCCCATAGACTTCTATGGGCCTGCCCATGCCGTAATGACGCCCTGAAATAGGACATGTTATATATTTTTCAATGGCCCGGGCACCTTCCCGTACGCAAACGGGAAGGTACCCGTTGCCAATAGAAGTCTATGGGCCCATAATTACGGCCCGTAATTACGGGCGTTTTTACGGTCATGTGCATGGGGCCTTATGCTGTGGATTTTACCTGCATCAAAATATGTTGCGAAAAATCCACAGTATTTACACCACGATTTGACTAGCCCTAGTGATGGCTGTAGGCAGTCAGAATTTTACAATTTTTTTATGCCTGTGTGTAGGAAAGCAGGGAATTTGGAACTCTGTATCAGTCAAAGAAATATCATGAAATTATTCAGCACAGAATTTTTGACCCCTTTAAAGAGGAACAGTCACCTCTCCTGACATGTCTGTTTAGTAAATAATTGTATTCCCCATGAAATAACAATTTTGGAGCATCTTTTTTCTGCGTTGTGCCATTCCTCTGTTATTCCGCCTAGTAATGTATGATTAAATTGACAACTGGGTGTTACCAGTTGGGGGTGTGTCCCTACACAGACTGACACTGTCCAATCAGTGCTGACAGAGTGAGACCGTGTAGGGACATGCCCCTTTGGCAAGGAGTATGGTAACACCCAGTTGTTAATGTATTCATACATTTCTAGGAGTAAAAACAGAGGAACGGCACAATGGACAGTTCTAATGAAACATGTTACAGAATTGTGATTTCATGGGGCATATAAGTATTTGCTAAACAGACATATCAGGAGAGGTGACAGGTCCTGTTTAAATTAAACTAAATGATAAGTATATTTTACTCACTCACCATGTGTTTTTCTACAGCGATGAGAATTTCATTGCTGTATAAAAATGATAACACATCTCCTATGTATCAATTCAATCCGAAATCTGCAACACCAGTTTGTGTTTGTAATAAACAAAATTCCTCCTGTCAAAATACGACAAAGTAACGGAATCTGCCTGCGATGTTCCCGTTATCTCACCAAGTTTTCCACCGTGCGGTCAGAAGACGGTTAAAAAGGAAATTTATTACGAGATTGCAAATGCAAGACAGACCCTTTCATGTTTGTCAAAAAGGGCATTAAAATGTCAATGGGCTGGATTCTGTCTCCATGTAATCTAAGTCATTACAGTATTCCGATCTCACAAATAGCTATACTCTTAAAAACACCAGTGAGACTTGAAAATGTTGTTGTTAAAACCAATTACCGTCTCATTATCGCTTGATATATTCCACCCATCGCCATTTCATTTGCATCTTTTCTTCAAATACCATTTTTTTTGGCCCGCATCGATGAAATCCTGATTTACCAGTTTATTTAACATGTATATTTTCTACAGTGGGCAGAGCGTTTGCTCAGATTATATTAATCATTATATTGCATTATGTTCATTTACCATAGGAAGAAAAAAAGCTTTGAGAAAAGTACAAAAAGTTGAAAATCTGCACCACAACCAACCTCATGTTGCATCACACCTCAATGTAAAGGACCCTGATATTACAAAGCATGGGTTTATTGGCTAAAAAGAGTGACCTATTGTGGTAGTGCAGGAAACCACACAGGGCAATTTATACAATTCATGGATTAAAAGGCTTGACCCAAAATTAAAGGGGTTTTCAACTACCGGACAAGTGATGAGTGTTATGCCTGCGGTCGCTGACTGCCGGCATGTCCTACATACCGGCAGCCGCAGGACACTCCGAGCTTGACAACATCTCCCTCCCCAGATCCGCCGCCACACGCGGCTGCAGCTCTCCATTGCTTCCCCCTATCCAATCCCAACGCACCCTGGGCTTTAAAAGGGACTCTGCCTCTTCCTCTTTGCCTGGGCGTTGTTGTGTCTGCCCATGTTTGTTCAGCAAATCGTTCCTTAGCTGTACCCGGTTTTCTCATATCCAGGAATTGTGTTTAGTTCAAGTGCGAAGTCTAGCGTCGGAGTACAGCTCACCATCTGTGCCCAATGCACGTGCCAGCCCGTGGGTCCAGACGACTTCGCTACATCTGTGTCAAGTGTCTGCCAAGTCTGCTATCCAGGTACTATTGTCCTAAAGACTTTCATTGACTCTTGTTTGGCCAGCTGCTACTCCACTATGGCGGAGCGGCCCAGTGGGTCCACATACCCCACAGTCATTACAATGACCTATCGACCGGATAGGTAATCAGTATATGATCGGTGGGGGTCTGATTCCTAGACTCCGCACCGATCAGCTTTTCCGGCTGCTTCCGGGTACCGGACGTACATGCCGGAAGCGGTTGGCTCCGGCCATGGAACAGCGGCCGGGCTGCAGTATTCAAGTGAATAGGAGAAGAGCTGCAGTTCAGCAGCACAGCCACTATGCAATGTACGGAGCCAACTGCTTAAGGCTCCGTACACTGCATAATGTACTATGACATCCGATGCCCACAGGCAGCCAAAGCAGCTGATTGGTGTGGGGTCTGGGTATCGGACCCGCACCGATGATATACTGATGACCTATCCAGTGGATAGGTCATCAGTTGTCCGGTAGTGGACAACCCCTTTAACATTTATCACTTATTCACAGGATAAATGTCTGATACCCAGGACTCCCACCAATCATCAGAATGGGGTCCCGAACCCACCGTTCCTCTTCATTGTATGGATCACAGTAAAAAGGAGCGGAAGACGAGCATTCGCCCAGCCTCTCCATTAGGGTGTATGGGACGGACGTGGCTGTACTCTGCTATCTCACTCAGTCGGAGTCCCACTGACTTTGAATGGAGAGGCAGGGCGCATCCCTTTTTCATCACAAAATATGTCTCATTTTATCGGCTAAAAATTTAATCTACATTATTTTTTAAATGGATATGTTTTTGAACCTTTAGGTGAATAATTATTTTTATGGAACATTTTGACCGATCTATGAAAAACATTTTAATATGCAAAACTGAGACTTTTTACGGGGATAATCCCAAATTCCCATATTTCACATAGTAAGTTTAATATAAAGAAACTGACATCATGAAGGAAACAAAACCTAAAAATTTTACATGTCCACAGTACTCAATGAGGAGCCGGCATTTCTGCGATATTCATGTCCACTGCTGATAAGATCATTGTTTCTACACCATCAAGAATTAGTAGACCTTGTAGATTGGGATGATTTAACTAAACTCCATGCATGAAACAAACATACAAAAATGTAGACCATGGTCATCAAAAAATTGGCTTAGACTGCTTGTCCACCTTTTAATACAGATCATTTTTAGGTCCAACATTCTGTGTGGACTATAAATATATCTTTATAGCGGTCAGAGTGCCATTTTTCTAATAGAGAGCTCCAAATCCCCTGTATAAACATAGATTTAAACTACAATATGCTGTCCTTCTGCAGCACAACTAGGGAAGCTTATAAGCTTACTGCATACTGTACTATAATTGAGTTCAATGTATAATCCGTATGCAGTCAGCTCTTAAGCTCCCTCTAGTGGTGACAGTAGGCAGTCAGAACCTTAGGCCCTGTTCACACAGAGTTTTTTGCAGGTGCAAAAATCTGCCTCAAAATTCCTGGAATTTCGAGGCGTATTTGACCAGCCTGCACTCTTTGCCGCGTTTTTTGCGGGCGTTTTTTGGCCACGGCCATTGAAAGCAAAAAAAATACAGAGAATACCGCTTTCTTTGCCTCCCATCGATGTCAATGGGAGGTCAGAGATGGAAACGCCTGAGATGGAAACGCCTGAAGAAAGGGCATGACACTTTTTTTTCCCACGCTCTATATTACAAAAACAAAACTTCGATCACTATTTTGAATCTATTTAAATAAAATAAATGGTGATCAAGGCTGGATTTTTCCTTTAAGGAGATACAAAATGACATTTTGGCGGTAACTGAACTAAAAAAAAGAGTTTCTAGCAGTTTTAAAGGGGGCAAATGAAAAGATAATCGCTACATAATAGACAGTTGGGAGTTACACAAAGGCCTAAAAGTTTTGATTTCTTAATTTGTATGAACCCATCTTAAGATGCTCTTCCAACGTGACCCAACCGAACGATAATATAAAAAGGGTTCTTATTCTAGGTTACAGTTTAATGGACATGTCTTCACAACTCACTGATCATTGTAGAAGTCATAAGTCTGACGTGTTGGCATTTTTACAACATCCCTAATGGCATTTTTCAAAAATGGCATCTCCGATTAATTTGTATGACATCATCTACTGCCAGGAGAGGAAATTTATTATGTAGCAATGAGGCAAAAGCAGATGAGTTATAGGTCTCAATTATCCTTCACAGAAGCCATTAATTATGCTTCAGTAACTCCCACTTCAATGTGGCAAATATCCAGGCAACCTCCTTCTCCCTTTTTTCCCATCACAAATGATATTGTGTTTGACACTGATGCCTATCCATAATGAATTCCCTCTAACCACGCTCGTAAAGAAACATTTCAAACACGATACATCTTAGTAGAATTAAATATATGTAATTGCTGGCCCTTTAGTGACTTGAGAATAGAATAAGTTAAAAATTTTGCTTACCCTACATTTCTGAGAGATCGAGAAAAAACTAGGGATGGAAATTCTATGGCAAACGTTTTATCAGTGTTTTTTTTTTTATATATATGACCTTTGTTCCTCGTGTCCATAAAACCCGGTACTCTGAAGAGGACCCCTGAGAAAACGAAAGAAAGCCTGAACTTTCAAAGTTTGGATACTTTTGACTTGTCAAAAAGGAACAGTGAAGACTTATTTGAGTCCAACAAGAGTCCTCGGTAATTTTGGAGTGAATGTCCATCTTTGATCCCATTTCATTTTAAGGTCCAAATTTCTGGGCTGATTAAGGTCATAATATATCTTTATCGTATATATAGTCATATAGTTGAAGGGTAACTAAACTTTCAGAAAACTTCTGACATGTCATAGTGACATGTCAGAAGTTTTGATCGGTGGGGGCACGAGCACTGAGACCTCTACCAATCGCTAAAACGAAGTGGCAGAAGCGCTCGGGTGAGCACCGATCTGCTTGGTTCCTGATCTGCAATTCTCGGAAAGCCGAGCAGATGGTGCACGGGCTCAATAGAAATCCTATGAGCCCGTACATAGTTACATCGGGTTTCCGAAACACACCGATCAGAAACTAAGCTGCTCAGCGCTCACCATTTTAGCGATCGGTGGGGGTCTCAGTGCTCCGACCCCCACTGATCAAATCTTCTGACATGTCAGAAGTTTTCTGAAAGTTTAGTTACCCTTTAAAGGGGTTTTCCACTTAAAAAAAATAAAATTCATACAGTACACCTAATAGAGATAATAGAGGGGGGTCCTCTGTTCAGGATCCTCAACTGTTGACCCGAGTGGAGAACGGTTACATAGAGCGTCTCTTGGAGGACCTGTCCTGTATTACACAGACAACACATTGATATGAATGGTCACTGTAATTCTTATGTTCCCCTGTGGTGGCGCTGTAGGGAAACTGAACACTTACTGCCAGTGGCAAAAAATGCAATTTGGCCGCGACTTGTGAATACACCCTAAGGGCAGATACACACGAACGTTGCGTTTTTGCGCGCGCAAACAACGCTGCGTTTTGCGCGCGCAAAAAACATTTGACAGCTGCGTGTGTCATCCGTGTCTGATGCGTGGCTGCGTGATTTTCGCGCAGCCGCCATCATAGAGATGAGGCTAGTCGACGGCCGTCACTGTCCAAGGTGCTGAAAGAGCTAACTCTTTCAGCACCCTCGACAGTGAATGCCGAACACAATATCGCAAAACCTGTAGAAAAAAAAGAAAAAGTTTGTACTTACCGAGAACTTCCCGGCCGTTGCCTTGGTGACGCGTCCTTGGTGACGCGCCTCTCTTGACATCGGGCCCCACCTCCCTGGATGACGCGCCAGTCCATGTGACCGCTGCAGCCTGTGCTTGGCCTGTGATTGGCTGGAGCTGTCACTTGGACTTAATTGTCATCCCGGGAGGTCAGACTGGAGGAAGAAGCCGGGAGTTAGAGGTAAGTCAGAACTTCGTTTTTTTTTCTACAGGTTCATGTATATTGGGATCGGAAGTCACGGTCCATGGTGCTGAAACAGTTTAACTCTTTCAGCACCATGGACAGTGACTATCTCCTGACGTCGCGTACCGATAATTTTTTTGCCGGGTTCGGCCAAAACGAGTTCGGCCGAACCCGGTGAAGTTCGGTTCGCTTGTCCGGCTTCGCTCATCGCAAAGACACTCCGTTTGGATGTTCGGAAACAGAAAAGCACGTGGTGCTTTTCTGTTTTCATTCATCCTTTTCACTGCTGTTGCGCGAATCACGCTCGTCCCACGGAAGTGCTTCCGTATGGTGCGCGTGATTTTCACGCACCCATTGACTTCAATGGGTGCGTGATGCGCGAAATACGCAGAGTTATTGAACCTGTCGCGCTTTTTGCGCAGCAGACAAGCGCTGCGCAAAAAGCACGGACTGTCTGTACTGCCCCATAGACTTGTATTGGTCCATGCGTGCCGCGTGAAAACCACGCGGCCCGCACGGACCGAATACACGCTCGTGTGAATCCTCCCTAAGGGTATGTTCACACGGCGGGGGTCCGTAACGGCTGAAATTACGGGGATGTTTCAGCCTGAAAACATCCCCGTAATTTCAGCCGTACCGGCATGTGCAGGCGCTTGAACGCCGCGTCAATTACGGCCGTAATTAGCGCTGCTATTCATTGGAGTCAATGAATAGCGGCTCCAATTACGGCCAAAGAAGTGACAGGTCACTTCTTCTACGCGGGCGTCAATTTACGCGCCGTCATTTGACAGCGGCGCGTAAATATACGCCTCGTGTGAACAGACAAACGTCTGCCCATTGCCTTCAATGGGCAGATGTTTGTCAGCGCTATTGAGGCGCTATTTTCGGGCGTAATTCGGGGCAAAAACGCCCGATTTACGTCCGTAAATAGGCCGTGTGAACATACCCTTAAGGCTAAAACATCTTTGACATTCATCTTAGAGCTCATAGATGCTATAACACATGATTTAGGAGGTTTTTTTACATTTGGGTGTCATAGTTACCTATGAAATATCTATTTAATAATTGTTTTTTGTGGGGGTTTTTTTTTTAGATCTGTATTTGACACACAGTAATTTATCTCACACCTTCTTGAATATTATAGAAGGTAAAGTAATTAGACATCATACAGCCACTTTTTTGCTAATGTTCTCAATTAAGGTGAGTTTTTAATTACACATGATCTGTTCTGTAAATCCCTAATTAGAGGGAAACAATCCAGGTTGGTAGGAAACTTACATAGAATTGGATACATAAGGACTATACTGCGTAACATACGTGTGGATTATAGCGCATAACATACGTGTGGATTATAGCGCATAACATACGTGTGGATTATAGCGCATAACATACGTGTGGATTATAGCACATAACATACGTGTGGATTATAGCACATAACATACGTGTGGATTATAGCACATAACATACGTGTGGATTATAGCACATAACATACGTGTGAATTATAGCATATAACATACCTGTGAATTATAGCACATAACATACGTGTGAATTATAGCACATAACATACCTGTGAATTATAGCACATAACATACCTGTGAATTATAGCACATAACATACCTGTGAATTATAGCACATAACAAACGTGTGAATTATAGCACATAACATACGTGTGAATTATAGCACATAACATAAGTGTTGATTATAGCACATAACATACGTGTGAATTATAGCACATAACATAAGTGTGAATTATAGCACATAACATAAGTGTGAATTATAGCACATAACATACGTGTGGATTATAGCGCATAACATACCTGTGAATTATAGCACATAACATACGTGTGAATTATAGCACATAACATACCTGTGAATTATAGCACATAACATAAGTGTGAATTATAGCACATAACATACGTGTGAATTATAGCACATAACATAAGTGTTGATTATAGCACATAACATACGTGTGAATTATAGCACATAACATACCTGTGAATTATAGCACATAACATACGTGTGAATTATAGCACATAACATACCTGTGAATTATAGCACATAACATAAGTGTGAATTATAGCACATAACATACGTGTGAATTATAGCACATAACATACGTGTGAATTATAGCACATAACATACGTGTGAATTATAGCACATAACATAAGTGTTGATTATAGCACATAACATACGTGTGAATTATAGCACATAACATACCTGTGAATTATAGCACATAACATACGTGTGAATTATAGCACATAACATAAGTGTTGATTATAGCACATAACATACGTGTGAATTATAGCACATACCGTGTTTCCCCGATAGTAAGACACCCCCGATTGTAAGACGTATCGGGGGTTTCAGGGGGGTCGGCTAATATAAGCCGTACCCCGAAAGTAAGACATATGTCTTACTTTCGGGGAAACACAGGGGTATTGCCGCCTCCTGCCCACTTCCACTCCCACTTAACGCCGAAGGACGGATATATCCGTCCTCAGCAGCTGCTAGTTCGCGCAGGAGGACGGATATATCCGTCCTGTGATGGCGCGGGTACTGAGACTGTACCCACGCGATCAGCGGCAGGAGCACGGCTGTTATACACAGCCTGGCTCCTGCTGCAACTGCCGGAATCGAAGCGCGCGCCGATTCCGGCAGTTTAACCCATTAAATGCCGCTGTCAATAGTGACAGCGGCATTTAATGTGTTTGACAGAGGGGGGAGCTCCCTCTGTCACCCGATCGGCGCCCCCGCAAACAAATCGCGGGTCGCCGTCGGGTTTCCATGACAGCCGGGGGTCTAACAAAGACCCCCAGGTCTGCCTTCAGCATCTGCCTGTTAGGCGATGCCGGAGGCATGACCTAATAGGTTGCCTGTCAGTTTTACACTGACAGGCAATAATGCTTCGGTATACTAAGTATACCAAAGCATTATATATGCGATCGGCACATCGAATAGTGAAGTCCCCTGGTGGGACTAAAAAAAAAAATGTAAAACAGTTAAATAAAGTTTGTGAAAAAAAAATAATTTCTTTTTTTCCAATATAAGACATACCCCGAAAGTAAGACATAGTGGGGCTTTTGGGGATAAAAAGAAAGTAAGACACTGTCTTACTTTCGGGGAAACACGGTAACATACCTGTGAATTATAGCACATAACATACGTGTGAATTATAGCACATAACATACGTGTGAATTATAGCACATAACATAAGTGTTGATTATAGCACATAACATAAGTGTGAATTATAGCACATAACATACCTGTGAATTATAGCACATAACATACCTGTGAATTATAGCACATAACATACCTGTGAATTATAGCACATAACATACGTGTGAATTATAGCACATAACATACCTGTGAATTATAGCACATAACATACGTGTGAATTATAGCACATAACATACGTGTCAATTATAGCACATAACATACCTGTGAATTATAGCACATAACATACCTGTGAATTATAGCACATAACAAACGTGTGAATTATAGCACATAACATACGTGTGAATTATAGCACATAACATAAGTGTTGATTATAGCACATAACATACGTGTGAATTATAGCACATAACATAAGTGTGAATTATAGCACATAACATACCTGTGAATTATAGCACATAACATACGTGTGAATTATAGCACATAACATACCTGTGAATTATAGCACATAACATAAGTGTGAATTATAGCACATAACATACGTGTGAATTATAGCACATAACATAAGTGTTGATTATAGCACATAACATACGTGTGAATTATAGCACATAACATACCTGTGAATTATAGCACATAACATACGTGTGAATTATAGCACATAACATACCTGTGAATTATAGCACATAACATAAGTGTGAATTATAGCACATAACATACGTGTGAATTATAGCACATAACATAAGTGTGAATTATAGCACATAACATACGTGTGAATTATAGCACATAACATAAGTGTTGATTATAGCACATAACATACGTGTGAATTATAGCACATAACATACCTGTGAATTATAGCACATAACATACGTGTGAATTATAGCACATAACATAAGTGTTGATTATAGCACATAACATAAGTGTTGAATTTCAGCCGTACCGGCATGTGCAGGCGCTTGAACGCCGCGTCAATTACGGCCGTAATTAGCGCTGCTATTCATTGGAGTCAATGAATAGCGGCTCCAATTACGGCCAAAGAAGTGACAGGTCACTTCTTCTACGCGGGCGTCAATTTACGCGCCGTCATTTGACAGCGGTGCGTAAATATACGCCTCGTGTGAACAGACAAACGTCTGCCCATTGCTTTCAATGGGCAGATGTTTGTCAGCGCTATTGAGGCGCTATTTTCGGGCGTAATTCGGGGCAACACATAACATAAGTGTTGATTATAGCACATAACATAAGTGTGAATTATAGCACATAACATACCTGTGAATTATAGCACATAACATACCTGTGAATTATAGCACATAACATACCTGTGAATTATAGCACATAACATACGTGTGAATTATAGCACATAACATACCTGTGAATTATAGCACGTAACATACGTGTGAATTATAGCACATAACATACGTGTGAATTATAGCACATAACATACGTGTGAATTATAGCACATAACATACGTGTGAATTATAGCACATAACATACGTGTCAATTATAGCACATAACATACCTGTGAATTATAGCACATAACATAAGTGTTGATTATAGCACATAGCATAGGTGTGGATTATAGCATATAATATACGTGTGAATGATAGCCCATAATATAGCAAGAAATCAACGCATAATACAAGACCTTTTAAACACGAACTATATGGCAAAGATCAGAGCCATATGTACATCATATAAATCTAAAAAAGGTACATGCACCTTTATCATAAAATATATATATATTTAGATATGTATCTGTGCACCTGGAAAAGGTCCAAGTTGCACAATAATGTTGGCAGGTTTCTGTTTTGCTCCCTATATTTTTAGGACCTGCTTTCTTGGACATGTGTTCTTGTGGAGCTGCAAGTTCAGAGCTCAGTGGGTGTTCCCTGTGAATCTTGCTCTCGCTGCTTTCTTTCAATGCTCCAGTCTATTTTGTCCTTGCTCAATCTCTACCACTGACAAGTTGTGATTTCTGGAAGGAAATGCAGTTTACAAGTCTCCTCAGGGATATATAAGCTGCCATATGTGAATAACGCTGACCTCCTCTGACGCCTCTATAGTGCTAAGGAGGAGGTTAGAAAAACGCAAGGGAAGAATACACGAATGCTGGATCAGAGTAAATACAGGGTTTGTTTGCAGTCTGTAACCATTAATTACTTCTCATGACTAACATGTTGCCAAATATCCAATATATAATATTTATTTAATTTTTGTGTTCCATCAAAGGCATTATTATTGTTTATTTATTTTTTATTATTGTTATTATTATTACTATCATGATTATTATTTTGATTATTGTATTATTATTTCGCGGTTATTAGAATTAATAATAATGTAATATTTGTATATTTTTCATCATCAATTAAATTAAATTAAATGTACTTGCCACTTTTACAGGCAGGGGGGGGGGGGGGGGTTCTTGTTTTTTTCCCGCTGTTTATGGGAATAAAGTTGGTCTTTTTAGCCTACACTACAGACCTTTTATTTTTAAGCCTATTGTGTTGAGATATTTTTCTTCTTAGAATACTGTAATTGCACTAAATTATAGTGTTCGAAGTAATTCTGGAGTAGCCCAGTAAAACTACTATCAGCACAATAGGTAAAAATGCAGGTTCACCTCTTCACCAGTAAATTATTATACTTCTTTCAAGGTTAAAGGGATGAAGAAAATGATGGCCCTGGTTCTTTGTTGTTAGTGTAATGATTGGCATCAGTGCACTGTATCTGTGTAATGTCAAAAATATATTTCCAGCTCTCAAAATATATTTTACCACAGTATTGTTTAAAATATAGATTGAAAAAATCCGGACAGACAGACAGACCACACAAACTAAAGCAATGAATACACCTTCCGCAAATGCTTAATGCTCCTTTAATTAGATATCGATGGAACCTGATAGGTGTTGGATTATGAGATATTCTAGATTATTGGATGGTCATAGAAAAAAAAAATAATTTAAAAAATAAATTAATTATGCCTGTATATATATATATATATATATATATATATATATATATATATATACATACATATACATACATATACATACCTAATTCACATTATATTGCAGTTCTATGCTTGAGACAAGTGCAGGATTATCAGAATTTTTGGATTATGAAATGGTGGATTTTATTGTAATCTCACAGTAATATATGTATATACACACACACGCACACACACACACACATATATAAATATATATGCAAATTTTTTTCTTTAACTTTTTGTTTCTAAATATTATACTTTGTTTGTTTTAAATAAAATAAAAAAATATTAGTTTTAGGCCCTGTTCACACAGTTTTTGCAGGCGGAAAAAAAATCGACCTCAAAATTCTGAGGTCAGAGACGGAAACGCCTGAAGAAAGAGCACGACGCTTCTTTTACCCATAAGCGTTTTCATCCGCTCGCAGGAGAAAAAAAAAAACGCCTCCATCTTCCATTGAAATCAATTGGAGGCATTTTTGGACATTTTTTGGCTCGGTTTCCGCATTAAAAAACTCTGTGAACGGAGCCTAAGAATTTAACATGTTGATTTAAATTTCTAAGAATCCTTTTCGCTGATTAATAAGGTAACATATTATCCCAATTTCTAAGCATGTATTTAAAAAAATTATAACATATTCATTTATAATTTAAAAAAATATATAGATTTTCTCATCTACATTATTTTGCACCATTTCTTTACTGCGGTGCCTCATTAATTGGCAATATAAAGGTAGCGATTCCATCAAATCAAGTTCAAGTTGTTTATCATTTTTATATTAAAAAAAAGTCAAAAATGTTACTTGGTTAAATATTAAAATGGTATTATTCTTAGAATTAATAAACGTATTATTATTACAGACAGTTTGCAATCATTTTTCTTAGATTTGTTATCTTTGAGGGAAATTGACAGCACAATACGCCAGACATTTTATATCAACCAGATAATCTGTCCGTGACAAAAATTCTATGCAAAAATAATTTTATGCAAAAAAATTGTTTAGCAAAAAAAAAACAGCAATTAAAAAGGGGCTTCATGAGAGGATAGGCAATTAATATCATATCTGTGTAGGTCTGACTTCTGGCACCCCCTGCCGATCAGCCACTAACCCTTTAGGCCCCATGCACACGAACGTGCTTTTGCGGCCGCAATTCCCCCGAAAATCCACGGGAGAATTGCGGCCCCATTCATTACTATGGGGCCATGCACAGGACCGTGGTTTTCACGGTCCGTGCATGGCCCAGGAGACTGGACCGCAGAAAGAACGGGCAAGCCTTTTTACGACCGTGTTCTGTGGTCCAGGCTCATTGAAAATAATGGCCGCTGCCATGAGCACAGCCCGCGATTTGCGGGCTGCTCGCGGCTGACACTCCGTGGCCCAGCCGACCCGGATCACGGCCGTGCACATGGCTACGGCCATGTGCATGAGGCCTTATTGTTTACCAGGCATAGCGCCGTACACTTTGTAGTGGCTGTGTCTGATACTGCAGCCCACAGCAGTTCAGTCCCATTGAAGTGAATAGCTGCAGTACCAGGTCCAGCCACAAATAAATATATGGCGCTGTGCCTGGTAAACAATAAATGGGTCGCGGCTGATCGGCTAAAAATAGGCCATCAATATTACAGTCCCGTAAAACCCCTCCATCACTTTCTTGAAGTTTTAAATAGGCATCAAAGATTCTTCTCATTTCATTTAACACCTCAATATTTTTTCGTCCCCTCTGGAATTTTATGTGGGAGAAACGTCTCACCGGGCCGCTCCTCTGCACATGAAAGCAGTCTGCTCTATTGTCAGGATAAGATCAAATCTGGGGAATTTCGTCAGATTTTTCCCATTGTTCTCTAGCCTCGTACAGGCGTTCTGATTGTTAAACACATAAACATTATACACCTCGCTATGAATTAAACAAGATTTCCTTTATTCTCTTAAAGCCGTTATATTGCTTTTACGCGGCCGGCGTGAATTATGCATTAATAAGCCTCTAGGATGTGATAGTTTAATGCTTTGAAAGAGACCTGAGCTGAATGTGCCTTCCCCCGGCCAATAGTCTGCAGAACCTTTCACTCTCTCCCCATGACGGCTGCAAAAATTCTGTTTTAATCGCGGAGCACAAGTTCAGATGGTTACAAGCGTTTCAATTTTCTGTTACCGTCAACCTAAGCTTCGGCGCATTTTTTTCTCTTATTAAGGCTCAAACAGAGGTGAGAGAGGAAGCCACACAATGCGCGATGTACAGCAGGTTTCTCGCTCGTCCGGTGCTGCGGTGAATGTAAAATCATTAACGGTTTAGTGCAAAAAAAAAGGAAAAAGTTTGTCGGAAAACACAATTATTTTATATCCATGCAATTAATAAGTAACTCAAAGTTGCCATGGATATTTATGTATACAGGTCCTATGCAGACGTATGTGTCTCCACTGTTACAGACTACAAACAAACCCTGCATGTAGTCTGATCCTGCAGTCATGCGTTAGGCTTGATTTACAAAATTCCTGGGGTGCACGATCAGCGTATACGCCGGGAACATCCTGCAACGTATATGCCCATTGATTTGTAACACACAGAGACACTTATTGGCTTCATAGAAAAAGTCTGAGTTTGTGCAATGCTCGCTCGGCTTTCCGAGGAAAGACATTCAGAAATTAAGTGGCACAGAGTGAAACCGAGCGCTACGGCCATTTTGTTTTAGCGATCGGTGACGGTCTAAGTGCTCGAACCCCCACCTATGAAAACTTCTGACATGTCACTATGACATGTCAAAAGTTTAAAAAAAAGTTTAGTAACACTTCAAGAACATGCTCGCCAGCTGCCACGTAAAGATTGGGGTCTAGAAATGTGGTGAGGTAGGTATGTTGCAGATCGTTAATAAACAGGAATATATATTCAATTTAAAGGGATAAACAGGGATATATATATATATATATATATATATATATATATATATATATATATATTCAATTTAAAGGCATTGTACAGGATTGGAAAAACATGGCTGCTTTCTTCCAAAAACAGCGCCAAACCTGTCCACAGGTGGTGTTTGGTATTGCAGCTCAGCCCTATCAAAATCCAATGGAGCTTAACTTCAATACCAGATATAACCCATGGACAGGTGTGGCGCTGTAACTAGAAGAAAACAGTCATGTTTTTCTAATCTTGTATAACCCCTTTAATTCCTCTCCTATACCGGGTGTAGTTAAGTTTTCATGTCAAGACTTCACTTTAATACTAGATATCGCCAGCTTTGAAATGCAAAATAGCTGCAAATTTGAATGATTTTATGCTCCTCAGCACTTCTTGGTTCATATACATTTATGGAGCATAATTGCTTTTAACTCTCCTTAACCATGATATTCCCTTATGTAACACAATGAGCAGATTCAGGAGACCCCCTTCTAACAACGCTGTTCATTTTAATAATCTTCATATGTGATAATGAAACACCAGGCCGGTCACTGAGGAGATCGAATGTCACTTCAGGCATGTATTAAACTTTTTGGGTGTGAAATGGAAAACTAATACTAATTCAAGACGTTGTTAAATAAATTAACAATTTCTACTGTCAGTAAAGGAAACTTATTTTATTAGGCTACAAGGTCATGAAGACCGAGCCTGGCTGCATATTGGATGGAACCGTGCGCGGTACCGGATGTTGGAGCCACCTATATGGTGTACTGTCAAACCGTATACAAAAAACCACAACCTACAGTGTTATGCAGGATGGTGCCCAAATAACAGTACCATATGCCGGCCAAATAACACTTCCATACTGTTGCCTAAGTCACAATGCTATACAGTGCCACTGTACGGTGCAGGAGGACGGGCAACAAAATGGCTGGGATAGTGGTTGCAGTCAACTCTCCCGCTTTACTTAGAATAATGCAGCAAAGTAGTGCAATAACAATGGCATGCATAGGGTTAACTTCTAAAAGGGGGGCTTCAGTAATCTTTGACAGCACCAGGTTAGAACCCAACTTACTGGAACAGTCCAACTGTATGGCAATGGCTTGCGACTTATTTTGTAACAGCTGAAGTCTGGGTTTCCCTCTATGTTAGCTGCTTTCTCTTTAGCCTGGACGCTGCAGACTAGCTCAGGGTTCCACCCTTGTATTCCCCAGGTACTCACGCTGACTGTGATCTTCACTGAGGCCTCCCGGATGAGGCCACTTTTGCTTTGGTGATGCAGCTTCTGTGGTGGGCCGGTTCTCTCCCTGCAGAGCAGCTCTTGTAACAGCCTGCCCCCCCCTATGTGATGCAGCCTATGTGGCAGGCCAATTCTCTCCCTGCAAAGTAGCTCTTGTAGCAGCCTGTCCCCCCTATGTCATGCAGCCTATGTGGCAGGCCGGTTCTCTCCCTGCAAAACAGCTCTTGTAGCAGCCTGTCCCCCCCTATGTGATGCAGCCTATGTGGCAGGCCAGTTCTCTCTCTGCAAAAGTAGCTCTTGTAGCAGTCTCCATCTGTGTGATGCAGCTCTGCTCACACATGCCTGAACAGAAACAGCTCTGCACATCCCCTTCCTGTCCAGGCTGAATCTCTTTCCCTGGCCATTCTGACCAATGATCTGGCACCATCTGTTGTATGACACAGGTACATAAGAGTCAGATGCTGCAGCAGCAGCATCCTTGTGTGCAACATCGCCACCACCATGCACTGCAAATATAATATACTGTAGAGTGCCTAAGTAGCAGTGCCACAATGTAAATACCGGAATACAGTGCTCAATTAATACCAACATACAGTAATATTAACACAATACAACAACATTAATACAACTTCATACATAGAGGAGTGATCTAATAACAGGGCCATGCAATATCTAAATAAAACTGTTATACAATGATTCAAATTTGTGGAGTAAAACCACAGATTGCATACCTGTAAGGCTAGCCCTGATGATAGACGAGTAACAAAGAGTTTGAATTATACCCCAATATTCCTGCAGCGGCTTCCCTACTGGTGCAGCTTGAAACAGTTACATACACCCATTATGGGACACCCATGTAGGAGAGAAAAATATGGTCCTTGGACTAGACCCCCCTCCTTTGCTTGCTAAAATTTTGGTGCCTCTAGCAAGTGGGAGTTTGTGTAAAGGATCTGCCAGGCACAGCGGGGTTACTCCCAGAACTAATCAGTCAGCACCTGAGAATACATCCCTGAGACTGACTCCTGCTTCCACCATTCAGGCTGGCAGGCTTAGGAGTGGGAGAGCCTATCGTAACCTGGCCAGACTCAGCTAGCTCCCGCCCTCGGTCTATTTAAGCCTGCACTTCCTGTCCCTCGGTGCTTGTTATTGCTTGTGTTTCTTTCCTTGTGGTTTCCTGGCCCAGCTACAGCTCCTGCTATTTTTGATCCTGCTCCATACAGACCCTGGCTTACCGACTACTCTTCTGCTTTTCGTTTTGTACTTCGCACACTCCTGGCTTTACTCGGCTCGTTCACCACTCTGGTTGCTCACGGTGTTGCCGTGGGCAACGGCCCCTTTTCCTTGCTTGTGTTCCTTGTATGTTTGTCGTGTTTGTCGTGCACTTACTGAGCGCAGGGACCGCCGCCCAGTTGTACCCCGTCGCCTAGGGCGGGTCGTTGCAAGTAGGCAGGGATAGAGTGGCGGGTAGATTAGGGCTCACTTGTCCGTCTCCCTACCCCCTGCCATTACATAATAACAAGCCCATACCTAGTCTACCCCTGGTCCCTGACACCACTATGGATCCCCGTGAGACCCTGGCTCAGCAAATGCAGGGTCTCTCCCTACAGGTCCAGGCCCTGGCTCAGAGGGTCAACCAGCCTGATGCTACCCTGGTAGTTCCCCTCACCGCACCTCTTGAACCCCACCTCAAGTTGCCCGACCGGTTCTCAGGGGACCGGAGGACTTTTCTCTCCTTTTGGGAGAGTTGTAGGCTTTACTTTCGTTTAAAGCCTCATTCCTCAGGTTCTGAGAGCCAGCGGGTGGGTATAATTATGTCCCGGCTCCAGGAAGGGCCCCAAGAGTGGGCCTTCTCCTTGGCTCCTGACGCCCCTGAACTTTCCTCCGTTGATTGTTTATTTTCTGCTCTCTGACTTATTTATGACGAGACTGACAGGACTGCCTTTGCCGAGAGTCAGCTGGTGACCTTAAGTCAGGGTAAGAGACCTGTTGAGGAGTATTGCTCTGACTTTCGGAAGTGGTGCGTAGCTTCTCGGTGGAATGACCCTGCCTTAAGGTGCCAGTTTAGGTTGGGTCTGTCGAATGCCCTGAAAGACCTGCTAGTTAGCTATCCCTCTTCTGACTCCCTAGACCAGGTTATGGCTTTAGCGATACGACTTGACCGACGTCTCAGGGAACGACAACGTGAACGTTTATGTGTTTTCTCCTCCGACTCCCCCATGATGCCTCCCGAAGCTCCGTTGCTTCGTTCCTCCCCGAAAGATTCAGAGATACCTATGCAACTCGGGGCCTCCGTGTCCCCCCAACAACGTAGAGAATTCCGCAGGAAGAATGGTCTCTGCTTCTACTGTGGGGACGACAAGCATCAAGTGAACAACTGTCCTAAGCGTAAGGTTGCAGCCAGAGAACTTCCGCGTCTAAGTGATCATCGGGGAGGTCACTTGGGCGCACAGGTATTTCCCGTAAATATGAAACGTACTAAGATCTTGCTTCCCTTTCAGGTCTCTTTTGGTGGTAGGTCTGCTACCGGCAGTGCTTTCGTGGATTCAGGGTCCTCTACTAATATCATGTCTGTGGAATTTGCTATGTCCCTTGCTATGCCTCTTATTGATTTGCCTAAACCTGTCCCGGTAGTGGGTATCGACGCCACTCCTCTTGCTAATGGTTATTTTACACAGCATACCCCTGTTTTTGAACTCCTTGTTGGCTCCATGCATTTGGAGCAATGCTCTGTACCGTTGATGCAGGGATTATCGTACGATTTGGTTCTAGGTCTTCCCTGGTTGCAGTTGCATAATCCTACGTTTGACTGGAATACTGGGGAGCTAACCAAATGGGGTAATGAATGTTGTACGTCATGTTTTTCATGTTTTTCTGTTAATTATATTTCTCCCCCTAAGGAGGCGAATACGCTACCCGAGTTTGTTCAGGACTTCGCTGATGTTTTCTCTAGGGAGGCCTCCGAAGTGTTACCTCCTCATAGAGAATACGATTGCGCTATCGAATTGGTACCAGGAGCTAAGCTTCCTAAGGGTAGGATATTTAATCTTTCTTGTCCCGAACGTGAAGCTATGAGAGTGTATATCCAGGAATCCCTGGCCAAGGGTTACATTCGTCCCTCTTCTTCTCCGGTAGGTGCTGGCTTCTTCTTCGTGGGGAAGAAGGATGGTGGTCTTAGGCCATGCATTGACTACCGTAGCCTGAATAAGGTCACGGTAAGGAACCAGTATCCCCTTCCTTTGATTCCTGATCTCTTTAATCAGGTTCAGGGGGCCCAATGGTTTTCTAAATTGGATCTACGGGGGGCGTATAACCTTATTCGCATCAAAGAGGGGGATGAGTGGAAGACTGCGTTTAACACGCCCGAAGGCCATTTCGAATACCTCGTCATGCCCTTTGGGTTGTGTAATGCCCCTGCGGTCTTCCAGAATTTCATAAATGAGATTTTGAGAAATTACCTGGGGATTTTTCTGGTAGTGTACCTTGATGACATACTGGTGTTTTCCAAGGACTGGTCCTCCCACGTGGAGCATGTCAGGAAGGTGCTCCAGGTCCTTCGGGAAAATAAACTGTTTGCCAAAACCGAAAAATGTGTGTTTTGGGTACAGGAGATTCCATTTTTGGGTCAAATCCTCACTCCTCATGAATTCCGCATGGACCCCGCCAAGGTTCAGGCTGTGGCGGAATGGGTCCAACCTGCCTCCCTGAAGGCGTTACAGTGTTTTTTGGGGTTCGCTAATTATTACAGGAGATTTATTGCTAACTTCTCGGTCATCGCTAAGCCCCTTACGGACCTCACTCGCAAAGGTGCTGATCTCCTCCACTGGCTTCCTGAGGCTGTCCAGGCTTTTGAGGTCCTTTAGAAGTGCTTTGTCTCGGCCCCGGTGCTCGTTCAGCCCAACCAAATGGAGCCATTTATCGTGGAAGTTGACGCATCTGAGGTGGGAGTGGGGGCTGTCTTGTCCCAGGGTACCAGGTCCCTCACCCATCTCCGCCCCTGTGCCTACTTCTCCAGGAAGTTTTCGCCAACTGAAAGTAACTATGATATTGGCAACCGCGAACTCTTAGCCATTAAACGGGCATTTGAAGAGTGGCGCCACTTCCTGGAGGGGGCTAGGCACCAGGTAACGGTCCTTACCGACCACAAGAATCTGGTTTTCCTAGAATCTGCCCGGAGGCTAAACCCGAGACAAGCTCGATGGGCGTTATTTTTTACCAGATTAAATTTTTTGGTTACCTATAGGGCTGGGTCTAAAAATATTAAGGCTGATGCACTGTCGCGTAGCTTCATGGCCAGCCCTCCTTCGGAGGAAGATCCTGCTTGTATTTTGCCTCCAGGTATAATCATTTCCTCGATCGATTCTGATTTAGTCTCTGAAATTGCTGCTGATCAAGGTGCAGCTCCCGGGAACCTTCCTGAGAACAAGCTGTTTGTTCCCCTGCAATTCCGGCTAAGGGTACTTAGGGAAAATCATGACTACGCACTATCTGGCCATCCAGGCATCCTGGGTACCAAACACCTCATTACCAGAAATTATTGGTGGCCTGGGTTGCCTAAAGACGTTAAGGCCTACGTCGCCTCTTGTGAGGTTTGTGCTAGGTCCAAGACTCCTAGGTCCCGACCAGCGGGCTTACTGCGTTCGTTGCCCATTCCCCAGAGACCTTGGACACATATCTCCATGGATTTTATCACCGATTTGCCTCCATCCCAAGGCAAGTCGGTGGTGTGGGTGGTGGTGGACCGCTTCAGTAAGATGTGCCACTTTGTGCCCCTCAAGAAACTACCCAACGCCAAAACGTTGGCTACCTTGTTTGTCAAACACATCCTGCGTCTCCATGGGGTCCCTGTCAATATTGTTTCGGACAGAGGGGTACAATTTGTTTCATTGTTTTGGAGAGCCTTCTGTATGAAGTTGGGGATTGATCTGTCCTTCTCCTCTGCCTTCCATCCTGAAACCAATGGCCAAACGGAGAGGACTAATCAATCTCTAGAACAATACTTAAGGTGTTTTGTCTCTGACTGTCAATTTGATTGGGTCTCTTTCATTCCCCTCGCCGAATTTTCCCTTAATAACCGGGTCAGTAACTCGTCAGGGGTCTCTCCTTTTTTTTGTAATTTTGGGTTTAATCCACGGTTCTCCTCCGTTTCACCTGGTAGTTCCAACAATCCTGAGGTAGAGGTCATTCATCGGGAACTGTGCACAGTCTGGGCCCAGGTTCAGAAGAACCTAGAGGTGTCCCAGAGCGTACAAAAAACTCAGGCTGATAAAAAACGTTCTGCTAACCCCCTGTTTATGGTCGGGGATCTGGTGTGGTTGTCGTCTAGGAACTTGCGTCTCAAGGTTCCGTCCAAGAAGTTTGCTCCCCGGTTTATTGGGCCGTATAAGGTCATTGAGGTCCTCAATCCTGTCTCCTTCCGGCTGGAGTTACCCCCGTCTTTTCGGATACACGACGTGTTTCATGCCTCCCTCCTCAAACGCTGCTCCCCGTCCTTGGCTCCCTCGAGGAGACCTCCTGTTCCCATCCTCACCCCGGAGGGGGTGGAATTCGAGGTGGCCAGGATTGTGGACAGCAAGATGGTCCAAGGCTCCCTCCAGTACCTGGTCCATTGGAGAGGATACGGGCCTGAGGAGAGGACTTGGGTACCCGCCCGGGATGTTCACGCTGGGGTATTGGTCAGGAGGTTCCACCTGCGTTTCCCCAGTAAGCCAGGTCCACTTAGAAAGGGTCCGGTGGCCCCTCATAAAAGGGGGGGTACTGTAAAGGATCTGCCAGGCACAGCGGGGTTAACTCCCAGAACTAATCAGTCAGCACCTGAGAATACATCCCTGAGACTGACTCCTGCTTCCACCATTCAGGCTGGCAGGCTTAGGAGTGGGAGAGCCTATCGTAACCTGGCCAGACTCAGCTAGCTCCCGCCCTCGGTCTATTTAAGCCTGCACTTCCTGTCCCTCAGTGCTTGTTATTGCTTGTGTTTCTTTCCTTGTGGTTTCCTGGCCCAGCTGCAGCTCCTGCTATTTTTGATCCTGCTCCATAGAGACCCTGGCTTACCGACTACTCTTCTGCTTTTCGTTTTGTACCTCGCACACTCCTGGCTTGACTCGGCTCGTTCACCACTCTGGTTGCTCACGGTGTTGCCGTGGGCAACGGCCCCTTTTCCTTGCTTGTGTTCCTTGTATGTTTGTCGTGTTTGTCGTGCACTTACTGAGCGCAGGGACCGCCGCCCAGTTGTACCCCGTCGCCTAGGGCGGGTCGTTGCAAGTAGGCAGGGATAGAGTGGCGGGTAGATTAGGGCTCACTTGTCCGTCTCCCTACCCCCTGCCATTACAGTTTGAAAGTTTTTCCATGCACAGCGGCGCTTCCAGCCACTGGCTGTGCAGGGAACTGCAGCACAGACCGTTTCATTCTCAAGAGCGGTAGGGATACCATCAGTCGTACCCCTACTGATCATAAAGTGATGGCATATCCAAGTGCTATGCCATCACTTTCTAGGATGGGAAAAAAACATTTGAGGGATGAATATATGATACTTATATGGCCTTGAATACTCCCAATGTTCCTCCAGATTCTTCAGAAACAATAGTTTATTGTTCATTATCCTTTGTACCCCACATTGCTCACTCTGATATGTGCAACCCTCAGGTCAAGGTTTAGCTCTGGTAAGTTCTAATTGAGACCCCTAAGTTCCTACAATAAGACTGAGGGTGCGATTGTATGTACTTGAGCATGTTCCCTTAGAGAGTGCACCATAAACCTATAACAGGTGAGGTTGAATTTATATATATGAATGCTTACAATATTGTATAGACACAGTCATCAAGTCCTGCAAAAGTCCTTTACTCCTAAATTACCTCTAATTCTCCACCTATAATAACATATTATAGTAAAATGTGCAACCAATCCTTTCATGCTACAGATCATTCCCTTGTCCTCAAAACCAATACTAACCAGCCGTCCAATATTGATATTTACAGCAGTTTATTATAGTAATAAATACATTGAGAGTAATGTGTGTATAAGAGGTGTAAAGCATAACAGGGGTCATTTAGGAAAGCAGTAAATACAGAGGCATCGTACATAATGTACTTTTATTAGAATTGCCATGTTCCTGCCCACAGTTTGTAACCCCTCACTTACCAATGGTTCATGGTTTTCCTAAATCTCTAGTATTATAGTACACTATTTCAAATATTCACCTATCGAAGCAGGATGTATAGAAATGATTTCCTCATAAGGGACAGTAAAGGCTGGCCAATAGTAGAGAGGGAGAAGGCGATACATATGGATTTATACACCAATCAGCCATAACGTTGGGACCACTGACAGGTGAAGTGAATAACATTGATGATCTCGCTACAATGGCGTCTGAAATATTATATATATGGGCTATATTAGGCAGCAAGTGAACAGTCAGTTCTTGAAGTTAATGTGTTGGAGGCAGGAAAAATGGGCAAGCGCAAGGATCTAAGCGACCGTGACAAGGGCCAAATTGTGATGTCTAGATGACTGAATTAGAACATCTCCAACACGGTCGGTCTGTTGGGCTCTTCCTGGTATGCAGTAGTTGGTATCTACCAAAAGTGGCACAAGGAAGGAGAACTGACGACAGGCTCATGGGCGCCCAAGGCTCATTGTTGCGCGTGGGGAGCGAAGGCTATCCCATCTATTCGGATCTCACAGAAGAGCTACCGTAGCAAAAATAACTGAAGAAGTTACTGCTGGCTAGGATAGAAAGGTGAGAGAACACACAGAATAGCAGCTTGCAGAGTTTGGGAATGGTAACAGTATTCCTTAATGATAGTGGCCTCTTCCGGCGGGATAATGCGCTCTGCCACACTGCAAAAATTGTTCAGGAATGGTTTGAGGAACATGACAAATAGTTCAAGGTGTTGACCTGGCCTCCAAATTCCCCAGATAACAATCCGATCTGTGGTATGTGCTGGAAACACACCAGCACTGATCCATGGAGGTCCACCTTGCAACATACTGGACTTAAAGAATCTGCTGTTAACATCTTGGTACCAGATACTACTGGATGCCTTCAAAGGTCTTGTTGGGTCCATGCCTCAATGGTAAATAACTGTTTTGGCGGCACATGGGCGACCTCCACAATATTAGGCAGGTGGTTTGAATGTTATGGCTCATCGGTGTAGTTCATTCAGTATCTGTGGAACACAAGGTGATAATCTCAATAGGCAATGTAATATCTACTAATGATATTAGTTATCCATGAGGCAGACCAAACGAACTGAGAAACAGCCCTTCAGATTAGTATATTGGTGGATCATGCATACAGCCATGCATTCTCCAAAGAGAAGTAGAAGCACTATAATGGGTCATAGTGAAGAGCTCAGCGACTTTACACAAGACACTGATGCCACCTTATCTACGAGTCTGTCATATGTCTTCCCTACTAGAGTTGCTCCGGTGAACTGTTAGCGCTGCCATTGTCTAGAAGTAGGACCAATAACCGTTCAGTCATGAACAGGTTGTAGTAAAAATCTACAGATTTCCACACTGTGGAAGCAATGTTTGCTTGATCTCATGATTGGGGGCTTCATGGATTATGCTTCAGTAGATAAGCAGCAGCACACAAGCCTGAGATCATCGTGTGCAAATCTAGGCATCAACCAGAGCCACCTCCTTTCGACTTTGGAGCAATGAGATTTACCAACCTGTATTCTGATAAATAAATCTGGGTTTGGTGGATGCCAGGAGAACACTTTCTACAATACTATGTATGGCCAACATAAAGTTTGATGAAGGACAAGTAATGGTCTAGGGTTGTTCTTCAAAGTTTTGGACATTGCAGAGAATTTTATCATACAAAAGGTTATCCTTTTTCATCAAAGGAATGCCCCCAAGCACAAAGCAAGGTACATTAAAAACGGTTTGGCAAGTTTGGTTTGGAAGAACTTGACTGTTCAGCCCAACATCAACCCAACACCATCAAAAAACTTAAGGGATGTGTTGTAACTTCGAACCAGACCTAATTTAATTTCCCAAACTCCTCGGCACAATGGACAACCACGTTCAAAAAAAATATAGCCTTCTTAGAAGAGTGAAGGATATAACGACAGCAAAAATGGGCCACGCTATTTTAATGGCCATGATTTCCAATGACATGGTCATCAAGCACACGTAGATGTGATGTCAACGTGTCCTTATTTTTCTATATGAGTAAATATGGACCTAAACTTCTTTCTCTATTATATATGGCAAGTATGGCACCATAATAGAAAATTCACCCATTTTGAAAACTTTCCTTTATATATAATTGATATTCCAGGGATTATAATATGCAAAAGGACAGGTTAAATGTATCGCAATATTAACTCTACTCAATCCTTTAGGGTTATTAAAATAACAAAATATTAATTACCCATTCTGAGTCGTCACTGGTAGTGAGTAGCGGACTCTGCAGGGGATCCTTGTGGTTAGAGCACTGTCAGGATATCCTCATCGTGCTATTGTAGAGGAATAAGCCTGCTGTGAGTGGAGAGCGGGTCTTTGGCTCAGTCTGTGACTTGCTACAGGGGGCCTCTTGGCATGGAATCTGCTATGTCAAAAATATTCTTTTAGTTTTCACTATGTTCTAACCTTAAAGCAAAGAATCACACAAGTGGCATAAATACAAAGCCACAAGGGTCCAGCTAAGGAAACTGTATAATAAAGGTTTAAAAAAAAATTACATTACAGTATAGGGGGAGACAGATAAAAAGAAAAATGATTGAACTTTATCTATTGCTTCTGCCTTTCCCACAAGAATCCCCATCATCAGTCATACATTTTATTGCTGAAATAGCAGCTATATTCATAATATAAAAATATATTTCCCTTCTAAAAAAACATGAATGTTAAGTATTGCACTAGTTATATTCTTAAACATAGGGGGCAGTATTATAGTAGTTATATTATTGTATATAGGGGCAGTATTATAGTAGTTATATTCTTGTATATAGGGGCAGTATTATAGTAGTTATATTCTTGTATGTAGGGGCAGTATAATAGTAGTTATATTCTTGTATATAGGAGGCAGTATTATAGTAGTTATATTATTGTATATAGGGGCAGTATTATAGTAGTTATATTCTTGTATATAGGAGCAGTATTATAGTAGTTATATTCTTGTATATAGGAGCAGTATTATAGTAGTTATAGTCTTGTATATAGGAGCAGTATTATAGTAGTTATATTCTTGTATATAGGGGCAGTATTATAGTAGTTATATTCATGTATATAGGTGGCAGTATTATAGTAGTTATATTCTTGTCCATAGGAGAGGATAGACGTGTGCTTGTGAGCTCGCTGTTAGGACTATGCATGGCTTCTGACCCAGGTGGAGGGGAGGGGTCCTGGGCTGATGATCCTGGGAAAGCCCAGAGTCTGGAGTTTGGCCTGCAGCATGGAGATGGTGGAGGTGATGATCTGGAAATGGTGGCTGGTGAGTCAACTGAATCTCATGATGTTGGTGAATTGTGCACAAAAATGACAAAGAAAAATATCTTTAAAATGGAAATGCAAGTTCGCAAGTTGAGAACTGAAATTAACCAAGAGACTGATCCAAAGGCAAAGCTGATGAAATGTGAGTGTCTGGATGTTTGCACACGTGAGCTGGTGATATTGAAGGAGAGATTGCAGAAAGAATCATGCACAGTACCCAAAATAAAGAACCGGGCAATGGAGAATAAAAGGGAGACCAGAGCCCAAACTGTGAAGAGAAAAAATATCATTGCAAAAAAAGACACTGACTATAAGGCCTCATGCACACGACCGTATTTTTTCCCACCCGTAAATACTGGCGTAAATACGGGTCCGGTGTCACACGTATTCCACCCGTTTTGCACCAGTATTTACGAACCCGTGCCCGTAAATATGGGTCCGGTGTCACACGTATTCCACCCGTATTTACGAGCACGTTTTTGGCGGCAAAATAGCAATGCACTAATCGGCAGCCCCTTCTCTCTATCAGTGCAGGATAGAGAGAAGGGACAGCCTTTTCTGTAATAAAAGTTAAAGAAATTCATACTTACCCGGCCGTTGTCTTGGTGACGCGTCCCTCTCTTCACATCCAGCCCGACATCCCTGGATGACGCGGCAGTCCATGTGACCGCTGCAGCCTGTGATTGGCTGCAGCGGTCACATGGCCTGAAACGTCATCCAGGACGTCGGGCCGGATGTCGAGAGGGACGCGTCACCAAGGCAACGGGCGGGAGAGCGGACTGGAGGATCTGGAAGTTGTCGGTAAGTATGAACGTCTTTTATTTTTATTTTTTACAGGTTTATACTGATCGGTAGTCACTGTCCAGGGTGCTGAAAGTGTTACTGCCGATCAGTTAACTCTTTCAGCTCCCTGGACAGTGACTATTTACTGACGTCGCTTAGCAACGCTGCCGTAATGACGGGTGCACACATGTAGCCACCCGTCATTACGAGAGCTCCATAGACTTCTATGGACTGTCCGTGCCGTTATTACGGCCTGAAATAGGACATGTTCTATCTTTTTCAACGGCACGGGCACCTTCCCGTGAGAAAATGGGAAGGCACCCGTCGCCAATAGAAGTCTATGAGCCCGTTATTAGGGGTCGTAATTACGACCCGTAATAACGGGAGTTTTTACGGTCGTGTGCAAGAGGCCTAAGACTGTGTATAATATTGTGGAGCAGGGAAACCCTGGAAGATATGAGTGTGCGGTGGCTGGAGGATCACATCTCTCATCATGTGTGGGGTCAGTGCAATCAGCCAACACAAATGCTGCTAAAGCTGCAGAGAAATGTGTGCCAGCTGATGAGGGGTTAACTGCAGTAGACTCTATGTGCAGTACTGATGAAGTGAATGCGAGTGGCACTCCTGGGAGTGAGCAAGAAAGTGCCTCATGTCCTGATATTATAAGTGAGACTTCGCTGAGCGTGGTGATTGACAGTCTGATATCTGATGAACCAGCGGCACAGGCTGAGGCGGACATTGCAGACCCTGTTCTGGAGGTTCAGCCGCCCGCAGTGTCAGTGAATGGAGTACAGGTTACACAGCGATCAGGAGCAGACACAGGAGGATCTGCAGTACAGTCAGCTGAGGAGAGGTCCAGTCCTGACCCACCTGCTGACAGACTTCAGTAGAGGAGACTGTTCTCCAGCGTCACAAGACCGACTAACCCCACACCTCAGAGGAGGAACGCGGTCAGAATCAGGTACTCAGGACCAGAGGAAAACATCCCCTCCAGACTCTACATTGGGAAAGTTTTGTTGAAGGAGTTTATGAAGTTTAAAGCTTCTGAGGTGTTCGCTCTGATCCACGTTCCCTCCAGCAGGAATTATGACATCAGTTTCAAGTTGCAATATAGTCTAGACTTGTTCTGGAGTATTTATAACGATACAAAGGAGCACGCGATGTGGGAGCATCTACATGTCATCCAGCTGACAAAACCCCAGGTAGTCACCGCCACCGTCCTGTTCCAGTCTGAGGTGGTGGCTCTGGCAGATTTGCAGCACTGGTTGAGCAGATATTGTGAGGTGAAGAGACTGCCAATAAAGGTCTATGATGAGGAGGAGATCTGGAATGGAGGATATTCTGTCAAGATCCAGCTGGTTCAGGAGAATGGAGTGACCAGACATCTGCCGCACTCCTTCTACCTGGGCTCGGAGAGAGGCGTATGTTACTACCCTGGTCAACCGCGACGGTGCCATAGATGTGGGGGCAGACACTTGGCATTCAACTGTTCCCGTATTAAGTGCCCACTATGTGGTCAGTTTGGGCATGTGAAGGATGATTGTACAGGACCTGTCATCTGTAACCTGTGCTTAGGACCTGGACATACATTCCGGGAGTGTCCGCATGCAGAACATAATAAGGAGGAGACCTTTAAAGAAGCCATGGAGGAAGAGCAGGAGGATGTCTCCATATATGTAGATACAACCCCAGAACCTGGAAGCCCCAGCGATTATGTGAGCCGAAGTACCAGAGATCGTGCTCCAGAGACGAATGTCTCATCTGTGGATGCTGCACAAGTGTCACCAGCCACTGAAAATAGAGGTCATGCTAAAAGTAAAATATCCAGTCACTCTGTCACCAAAACATCTAAACATCTGCCCAACACCAGTAAGGAACCAGCTGATCCAGCCGCAGCGACCAGTAAGGAACCAGCTGATCCAGCCGCAGCGACCAGTAAAAAACCAGCTGATCCAGCCGCAGCGACCAGTAAGGAACCAGCTGATCCAGCCGCAGCGACCAGTAAGGAACCAGCTGATCCAGCCGCAGTGACTAGTAAGGAACCAGCTGATCCAGCCGCAGCGACCAGTAAGGAACCAGCTGATCCAGCCGCAGCGACCAGTAAAAAACCAGCTGATCCAGCCGCAGCGACCAGTATGGATGAGGAGGGATTTCAGACGGTTAAAAGGAGAAGTAAAACAGATGATTCTTCTAGGAAAAAAATCACTGCTGCAAAGAAATCACCGGAGTCTCCAGTGCTGGCGATAACTGGGGGACATTACTGTGCGCTGGGAGAAGATGACCAGGAAGAAGAGGCAGAGATGGAGCAAGTCTCCTCACACAACCCAGATGACGAACTTCAGGATGAAGACTCTGACCCCCCAATGTCCACCAAAAGATGGGGTGTAACGGGACATAGCAGTGGAAGAAGGAAAACAAGTAGGAAAGATCTGTAACCAGGATGATGCTGAAAATCACCTCCATCAATGTGAACAGTGTAAAGAATAGGAGCAGGCGGTGGACGATATTCCAGCGTCTGTCTGGCGACAAATCTGACATCATCTTTATACAAGAGACTTATCTGAAGAGCAATGCTCAGGTGTATGCAGCCAAGGGAGACTGGAGACACGGACCATCATTCTGGTCCTTTGGACTGGAACGAAATGATGGTGTAGGAATTCTATTTAATAACATGGACGTACAAGTGGAGAAAGTCCTGGAGATCTGCTCCGGCCGCTGCCTGATGCTGGACTTTACCCTGAACACTGTACATTATAGAGTCATTAATATCTATGCCCAGCAAACCAGGAAAGAGAGGAGGGAATTATTCCAAAATATTAAGCCCTATTGTTTTACTTCTACGGTCTTTATTTTGAGTGGTGACTTCAATAGCGTCTCCAGTAATGTGGATCGTTCCAGTAGTCACAAAAGATTGAGATATGATGACAATTTTCTGAATAATCTAGTCCAGCAGGCTCATTTAGTGGACCCCTATGGTCTACATTGTATTCGTAAAGCTTACACTTATCATAAGGGAGGTCATGCAAGCAGAATAGACCGTGTGTACATTAAGAAAGAATTGAAGTGTTCTCAGTATAGGATAAGTCCTATAGAGTTCTCTGACCATTGTATGGTGAGTATAACGCTGGATCTGGACGATGCTGTGGTCTATGGTAAGGGCTACTGGAAGGTAAATAGCTCTGCGCTCCAGGATCCACAGTTTAAAGAGCCCTTTATCACATTTTATAACGACCGGAGAACTACCCAGTGTATGTGCGATGATACAGCGGAGTGGTGTGAGGACATGAAAAGAGACATCAAGCAGTTTATTATAAGAGCTGCAAAGAGACGGAGTAATATGGAGTATATGAGGTATTCTGCACTGAGACTGCTGCTGAGCCGTCTATATAGTAAGTTGAATAGTGGAGAGCAGGTAGACGGCGAGAGCGTCCGCCAGATAAAGCAGAAGATGAGACAGCTGCAGTATGATCGCCTCAAGTCCCTGAAGGCAGAAGGCCAGTTTGATAGTTGGGGGGTTTATACCCCAGATCCCTTTATTGCCTGTAAGAACCGGGTTAGTAAGAAACTTCTGGTGAGTCTATTAGATGAGAACGGGATGGAGCAATCAGAACAGAAAAAACTTCATAAAATCATTGGAAATTATTATGGAAAACTGTTTGAAGGGAGTCAGATTAGAGATGACGACGTAAAAGCCTATCTGAAGAGTGTGACCCTGCCAAAATTAGATCCAACGCAGGCAGATAGCATGGCTGACCCTATATCTGAGGAGGAGGTAAAGAGGAGCATCGACTCCTTAAAAACCAAGAAGAGTCATGGTCTGGACGGCCTGACCAGCGAGTTTTATAAGGAGTTCAGGGATTTATTGGCCCCTGACCTGGTGCAGGTATATAATGATTGTCTCTCTGCTGGGAAACTTTTACAATCGCAGTATAAATCTGTTCTAGTTCTCCTAGCAAAGAAGGGAAATCTGAAAGATTTAAAAAATTGGCGTCCATTGTCCCTGCTGAACACGGATTATAAAATCCTGGCCAAGATCTTGTATTACAGGCTGAGTGAGGTGGCGGATGATCTCATCATCCCTAATCAGACGTGTGGTGTGAAAGGCCGGACTATAGAGGACTCCTTGCTGCTGATTAGAGAATCCATGATTTATATTAAGCAGCATGAGGTGGGGACATATATAGTAGGCTTAGACCAGAGTAAGGCCTTTGATAGAGTCCATCATGATTTCTTGTATCAGGTGTTGTTGGAGTACGGCCTTCCTGCGCAGTTTGTACAATGGCTGCAGGTTCTGTATAAGGAGGCAGTTAGCCGGCCTCTGATTAATGGTCACTTGGCAGACGCCTTCAGTATAAAGTCGGGTGTGCGGCAAGGCTGCCCTCTCAGCCCGTTATTATATGTGCTTAGTCTGGATCCATTTTTAAGGAAATTGCAGGATAATAAAAAGTTTGTGGGGTTGAAATGTCATTTGCAGAATAAAGTAGAGGAGATAAAGTTCTGCGCCTATGCGGATGATGTGACGGTCATGTTGTCTTCTGCTGGTGACTGTGCAGCTCTACAGCAAGAGATAGCCAGGTTTTCCCAGGTGTCTAATTCTGCTGTGAATATGGAGAAGAGCGAGGCCTTGTGGTTGGGAAGTGACAGCGATGTCTTCTCGGTGCCCTTCAGAACAGTTGAGGAGAAGATAAAGATTTTGGGGGTTGTGTTCGGAGCTGTGGATGAAGGGAAGGTGAACTGGGAGGGGAAGTTAGCGCTGTGTGAGCAGAAGGTGCTGAGCTGGAAGCACTGGCGGCTGACGTATCAGGAGAAGGTCCGCCTGGTGAAGAGCTTCCTCCTCCCGCTCTTTCTATATATCAGTGTGGTGTTTCCAGTACCGGATACTTTACTTCCCAGACTGACAAACGTTTTCTTCCGCTTCTTGTGGGGTAACAGGGTAAATGTAGTCAGGAGGAACATTGTCTATCTCCCTCATAAGGAAGGTGGTCTCTCCATGCCCTGCCCGGAACTCTTCTTTAGTCTGATGTTTCTGATGAAGAATTTTTTATTTTGTAAGAATGCTGAGGTCAAGCCATGGGGCTGTTTGTTTAAAAGTCAGATCCAGTAGTTTGTGTCTGTGTGGTCAATAGGTGACCCCATAAAGAGGATCTCAGGGCGCATTAAGAATAACGTGTCTTGGTATGGAGTCAATATAATCAGGAAGATCATTAAATGGAAGATATTATATGATGATGTCAAGTTACTCCATAGGAAGGATTTGTACAAGAAGCTCCTTAGATGTCAGTTCACTCTCCATATACAATTGAGGGAAGCCCCGAGCCTTGATATAAGGCAGGCTGCAAAAATCCTGGATGACTCTAGAGTTCCTCCGCACATGAGGGACGTGGCATGGTTGGGATTCCATGGTAAAATGTATGTTAGAGCCAACCTTAAGTGTAGGTACGTTTTGGACAGATTTTGTCCTAGAGAAGAGTGTCCCCAGATACTAGAGACCATGGAACATCTACTGTTAGAGTGTCCTTTCAGTATACAATTATGGGAAGCTGTGTCCCTGTCCCTGCAGTTACCACATCTAGTGGGACAGTCATACTCTCAGCTGCTGTATGGAGACTTCCAGCCCGAACTTAGTGTATATGATAGAAGTTCATTATATGTCATAAATGTGGTGACCCTGTATCATCTGTGGTGTGCGCGATGCAGCCTGGTCATCAATAAAGAAGAACTCTCCTGTAATACTGTCAGGCATAATATCTTGGAAAGTCTTAAGACTGTGTATAGGAAAGATATAAAAAATAATTTGAATTTATACTGGAGGAATATTAATATATCATGCTTTGTTTAATATTTGTGATGTTATTAAGAGACAAGGTTTGTCCTATATTTGTCATGAGTGTCTTGTAAATACATTGTAATATTTTGTTGCAAGTTTTCAAATAAAAAAGATCATTATAGTAGTTATATTCATGTATATAGGTGGCAGTATTCTAGTAGTTATATTCTTGTACATAGGAGGCAGTATTATAGCAGTTATATTCTTAAACATAGGGGGCAGTATTATAGTAGCTATATTCTTGTATATAGGAGGCAGTATTATAGTAGTTATATTCTTGTATATAGGGGCAGTATTATAGTAGTTATATTCTTGTATACAGGAGCAGTATTATAGTAGTTATATTCTTGTATATAGGAGCAGTATTATAGTAGTTATATTCTTGTATATAGGAGCAGTATTATAGTAGTTATATTCTTGTATATAGGGGGCAGTATTATAGTAGTTATATTCTTGTATATAGGGGGCAGTATTATAGTAGTTATATTCTTGTATATAGGGAGTAGTATTATAGTAGTTATATTCCTGTACATAGGGGGCAGTATTATAGTAGTTATAATCTTGTATATAGGGGCAGTATTATAGTAGTTATATTCTTGTATATAGGAGCAGTATTATAGTAGTTATATTCTTGTATATAGGGGCAGTATTATAATAGTTATATTCTTGTATATAGGGGCAGTATTATAGTGGTTATATTCTTGTATATAGCAGGCAGTATTATAGTAGTTATATTCTTGTATATAGGGGCAGTATTATAGTAGTTATATTCTTGTTTATAGGAGCAGTATTATAGTAGTTATATTCTTGTATATAGGGGGCAGTATTATAGTAGTTATATTCTTGTTTATAGGGAGCAGTATTATAGTAGTTATATTCTTATATATAGGGGGCAGTATTATAATAGTTATATTCTTGTATATAGGAGCAGTATTATAGTAGTTATATTCTTGTATATAGGGAGCAGTATTATAGTAGTTATATTCTTATATATAGGAGCAGTATTATAGTAGTTATATTCTTGTATATAGGAGCAGTATTATAGTAGTTATATTCTTGTATATAGGAGCAGTATTATAGTAGTTATATTCTTGTATATAGGGGGCAGTATTATAGTAGTTCTATTCTTGTACATACGGGCAGTATTATAGTAGTTATATTCTTGTATATAGGGGCAGTATTATAGTAGTTATATTCTTGTACATAGGAGTATTATAGTAGTTCTATTCTTGTATATAGGGGGCAGTATTATAGTAGTTTTATTCTTGTATATTCTTGTATATAGGGGCAGTATTATAGTAGTTATATTCTTGTATATAGGGGGCAGTATTATAGTAGTTATATTCTTGTACATAAGGGGCAGTATTATAGTAGACATATTCTTGTTCGCAGGGGGCAGTGTTATAGTAGTTAGTGCTAAAGTGGTAAAGATATTAATTTGTTAGAGAAGATAATGAGCTTGAAAGGTGACAACCAGTTGTCTTAGCCAGTAGTACACTAGGAGCAGTTGCCACTTCCTCCACTTCTTTTGGCAGGTCATACAAAGTGCATAACTCAGCAGCGGGCGATAATGAGCATAGGAGATAGCTATGCTCACATAAAGAGAACATGAAATCTGTGCTCCAGCCTGAGGCATGATGGGACAAACATTCAAAATAAAAAAACAGCATGTAGCAATTCTTAAGAAATGGATTTAATTTGTAACTTGGGTAAGATGACTGCATCATTGATATCAAATTCAGCCCAGACTGGAATGTTTTGGTATGGAAGAATAATGCCACGTTAGAGCAGGTTGTCAGATTACACATAAAATTCTCGCAGATTAGCACGGCAAAAAGTTAAACAGAGTTTTCCAGTGTTGTGTTAATAATTGAATATGTGAGGGAAGCACAATACAATGAGCCGACACTTTGCAGCAGAACGTAAAATCCACACATTTCAGCCGTATCCACAAGTTTACGAGCAAAATATTTTACCAAAATCTTAAATGAATATTTTACACGGCATAAACAAAATTGCTGTAGCCCTATATGAATATTTCAGTGGTAGAAGCAAGTTCCCAGTCAGTTTAACATCAATACGATCATTTCTCATTTGGAATGAATATGTATTACGTGTCCCTCAGATGTATAATTGAACAATCTGACTTGGTTTGACCCTGGAAATTGCAGGTTAAATAGTTATTACGGAATTTATTATTACAAGCCACTTCTCCACAGAGTCATAGAGGTGAATTGGGTCTGAGCATCATGTTGTACATGGAATGAGGTTGGAAAGTAGAACTCAAAAAAAAGTTTTGATTTATATTCAACATAACTTGAAAAAAAAATGTTTGAGCTATGATCAAGGCTGGATTTATCGGTCTGGATGCCCAAAACCCTCAGGTGGCACAACTGATGGACAATACACTTCAAAGTCATAAAGGAGGAGTCCCGACCCCATAGAGTCCAAGCATTTCCCTAAAAAAAAAAAAACAGAAATCCTTGCGTCGTCCTTTTGTGCAAAGTTGTAAAAGGGGTTCCACAATTCCTTTTTATTAGAAGGTTCTCCTGAAAAGGAACTAATCACAAGGTGTCCCACTGCTGCGATCCCCAGCGATCAGCTGTATTCTGTGGAGAACCTGGCAACAAGTGTTTAAATCTCCTGCAGCGCCACCACGGGGGATATGAGGAATTACACAGTCGCCATTGAAATCAATGAACTGTCCGGGTAGTGTAAAGACATGCTGGATCCTCCAGAGAAAGAGAGAGAGAGAGAGAGAGAGAGAGAGAGAGAGAGAGAGAGATGATCTTTCTATCCACTTTGGCCTATCGATGGATATCTCAAATGAGGGAAACCCCTTTATTAAAGCGGATCTGTCATCAGACTGTTGCCTTATGTAAGGGTAGTATAGTATGGGGACAGTCTGCTTTGCTATTAGTCAAAACGGCACAAAAACATATTGTGCTGTTCGGCTAATAGGAGTAATGAAAAAATACACCAAACTCATCGCTATAGCAGCCGGTTCTATGAACCGGGGTGTGGCGGGATGCCAAAACAGTCCTCCTTCCCTGGAAGCAGCTGAATATAGCTCAGCTCCCTAGTCCCCCCGCTTGGCCCCTTCCCTGTGAAGCATTTGGCGCAATGATGTCATCGCACAGCCTGCATCGTTCCGCAGGAACCAAGCCACTAGAGGCCAAGGCAGCAGCTGGAAGATGGTGTGGAAGCATCGGGAGGTGAGGTTTTTTTACTGGGATCGATGGGAGTTTCTGACAGGCAGGATCCACCGGTTATCGATCACATCAAAGTTATAAACTCAGGCTTCGTTCACATCTGCGTCGGGGCTCCATTCATGGGTTCCCTCAGACCGTTCCATCAGGGGAAGTCATTGACGGAAACCAAACGGAAACCATAGCTTTCCGTTTGCATTACCATTGATTTCAATGGCAACGCTTCCATTGCTATTGGTTTCAGTTTGTCTCCGTTCTGTAAGTTTTCCTTTTCACCAGCGGAATCAATAGCGTAGTCGACTAAGGTATTGATTCGGCAAAACAAAAAGGGAAACCTTACAGAACGGAGACAAACCATTTCCGTTCATGAACCCATGAACGGAAGCCAGACGCAGATGTGAGAGAGGAACCTAGATGTGATCGGTAACAGCTCGATCCTGCGTGATACATGCGTTTAGAGGGGGGGCACTGGGTTGGGGCCCACTCAGATATGTTTTGCCCCACCCCCCGGTGCTAAACCCCTAGCTACGCCTCCGGTATTATATTCAGGGGTGAGACAGAGAGAGTTGACAGATAGTCCCCAGGTCACCGTCTGATGTTTCTTCGTGCATTAGTTTTACACTAATATATATGTGTGTATATATATATATATATATATATATATATATACACACATATATATGTGTATGTGCACTGCTCTCTTTTACATCTTCTGGATGAACCTGCACTTAGTAAATGCTTTTTGAAGGTTCACTTGCACGTTTAGGGAATGAAGAAAATGTGGATGTGGGAAGAGAAAAGAATTTGAGATCCATCCACAGCATTTCCAGTATAAACACTAATTCTAAAAGACAAGATGATATTTCTTTAGATTATCTTAAATACTCTGCAGCGTGGAATTAAAGCAATGGATTTATGAGGGACAGCTTTATGGGGAACTTGTATAGATTTCTTATTCCACAGATCATACTTTCTGGAGACTGATCATATGCGCAGCACAGCAATAAAGAAGACAAGGTCAGCTGTCTAGATATAAAGCCCTATGTAAAAATGGGAATGTCTGTTATAATGTTACTGAATAAAAAGACCATTGTTATTATGTACAATGACCACATCCACGTACAGTAACGTAGCGGTGGCCAACCAGTAGATGACAACCTACAGGTAGACCTCTAAAACAGGGACCCGAAGATGAGGCCACCACTGACGGACGTCTTCTTACTGACCTATAAGGAGCAGCAGGAAAACATCGCTGGTTTGTGTAATAATGTATCTGTCACCTTTACAGTCACGCTCATTGGAAAATCTTACAGGGCCTCCTGACAGCTTAGATACACCCTAGTACAGAGCGGGAATGAAAATGGGATTAGCGTGTCTGTGCAGGAAGACGGCATGGAAGGAGCTGTAGTGAAGCATGTGCAATAAGTTACTGTTCATGGTTGCTATCACTGTTATGGGGTCACTGTGGCTTCTAACGTCTAGTACTGCGATGATTGTTATGGGGTGTACTAAGTGCAAAGATCAGGAACCAGGTGGTGTATGGCCCTGGTAGTGTTGTCGCGGCAAAGATGGTACGAATAGCAGCATCTTTGTGGCAACAGAACTTTACAAGGGTTATGTTCACGGCACTCGCGGCCACAGCAGGAAAAACAACACTTCTCAATACGAAACACAGTCTCCTACAAATTACCTTCGCAATCTCAGACAGGGGTGCTCCTCCCTTGTAGAGGGAGGATCCGGCAATTTTAGGCCTAGGGCTGCAGTGAAGTTCCCCCCAGCTGAGATACGTGGCAAGGCTCCTGCCCGTCAGCCACCACTGCTACTACAACACTTGTACACCACGGTAGCCTCCTGCCCGTCAGTCACCACAGCTCACACAACACTTGTACACCACGGGAGGCTCCTGCCATCATCCTTCACATCTCACACGACACTTGTACACCAGGGGAGGCTCCCGCCATCATCCATCACATCTCACATGACACTTGTACACCACGGGAGGCTCCTGCCATCGACCACCATAGCTCACATGACACTTGTACACCACGGGAGGCTCCTGCCATCATCCACCACAGCTCACATGACACTTGTACACCACGGGAGGCTCCTGCCATCATCCACCACAGCTCACATGACACTTGTACACCACGGGAGGCTCCTGCCATCGACCACCATAGCTCACATGACACTTGTACACCACGGGAGGCTCCTGCCATCATCCACCACAGCTCACATGACACTTGTACACCACGGGAGGCTCCTGCCATCATCCACCATAGCTCACACGACACTTGTAAAACACAGGAGGCTCCTGCCATCATCCACCATAGCTCACACGACACTTGTACACCACGAGAGGCTCCTCGCCATCATCCACCATAGCTCACACGACACTTGTACACCATGGGAGGCTCCCGCCATCATCCACCACAGCTCACACGACACTTGTACACCACGAGAGGCTCCCGCCATCATCCACCATAGCTCACACGACACTTGTACACCACGGGAGGCTCCCGCCATCATCCACCACATCTTACACGACACTTGTACACCACGGGAGGCTCCTGCCATCATCCACCATAGCTCACACGACACTTGTACACCACGGGAGGCTCCTGCCATCATCCACCACAGCTCACACGACACTTGTACACCACGGGAGGCTCCTGCCATCATCCACCATAGCTCACATGACACTTGTACACCACGGGAGGCTCCTGCCATCATCCACCATAGCTCACACGACACTTCTACACCACGGGAGGCTCCTGCCATCATTCACCACATCTCACACGACACTTGCACACTATAGGCGACTCCTTCCCGTCAACCACCAAATCTCCCACGTCACTTGCACACCAGGGGAGGCTCCTGCCCACAACCCACCACAGCTCAAAGGACACTTGTACACTATGGGTTACTTCTTCCCATCACCCACCACAGCTCACAAGATACTTGCATATTACGGGAGGCTTCTGCCATCACCCACCACTGCTCAAATTACACTTGTACACTATAGGTGACTCCTGCCCGTCACTCAACACTGCTCACAAGACACTATTACCAGCATAAGTTTGTGGCGGCTATTGCCAGCAGTATAAATGTGTGCCGGCTATTACCAGCAGTATAAGTGTGCAGTATAAGTGTGTGGCAGCAGTATAAGTGTGTGTCGGCTATCGCCAGAAGTGTAAGCGTGTGCCGGCTATCGCCAGCAGTATAAGTGTGTGCCGGATATCGCCAGCAGTATAAGCGTGTGCCGGCTATCGCCAGCAGTATAGGCGTGTGCCGGCTATCGCCAGCAGTATAAGCGTGTGCCAGCTATCGCCAGCAGTATAAGCGTGTGCCGGCTATCCCCAGCAGTATAAGCGTGTGCCGGCTATCCCCAGCAGTATAAGCGTGGGCCGGCTATCACCAGCAGTATAAGTGTGTGCCGGCTATTACCAGCAGTATAAGTGTGTGCCGGCTATTACCTGCAGTACAAGTGTGTGCCGGCTATTGCCTGCAGTATAAGTGTGTGCCGGCTATTGCCTGCAGTATAAGTGTGTGCCGGCTATTGCCTGCAGTATAAGTGTGTGCCGGCTATTGCCAGCAGTATAAGTGTGTGCCGTCTATTGCCAGCAATATAAGTGTGTGCCGTCTATCGCCAGACGTATACGTTTGTGCCGGCTATCGCCAGCAGTATAAGTGTGTGCCGGCTATCGCCAGCAGTATAAGGGTATGTGCACACACACTAATTACGTCCGTAATATACGGACGTATTTCGGCCGCAAGTTCCGGACCGAACTCAGTGCAGGGAGCCGGGCTCCTAGCATCATAGTTATGTACGACGCTAGGAGTCCCTGCCTCGCTGCCGGACAACTGTCCCGTACTGTAATCATGTTGCGGCCGAAATACGTCCGTATAATACGGACGTAATTAGTGTGTGTGCACATACCCTTAGTGTGTGCCGGCTATCGCCAGCAGTATATGTGTGTGGCGGCTATCGCCAGCAGTATAAGTTTGTGGCGGCTATTGGCAGCAGTATAAGCGTGTGCCGGCTATCGCCAGCAGTATAAGCGTGTGCCGGCTATCGCCAGCAGTATAAGCGTGTGCCGGCTATCGCCAGCAGTATAAGCGTGTGCCGGCTATCGCCAGCAGTATAAGCGTGTGCCGGCTATCGCCAGCAGTATAAGCGTGTGCCGGCTATCGCCAGCAGTATAAGCGTGTGCCGGCTATCGCCAGCAGTATAAGCGTGTGCCGGCTATCGCCAGCAGTATAAGCGGGTCACTGATATACTGTATATGTTTGGTGAACACAGTATCTTAACCCTTTGTTATCCCCATAACATTTCTGGGAATATTGATATGTGTTGTAGCAGCCAGGCCTGGCATATAGCGCATGCCCACCACTAGGGGGTCAATCACACAGAACTGTAACTGTTATGTCATTTGTGCTTTTTCTTTATTTGCATCATTCTTATTCAGATCGCCCGTGTTTACCTTTCTCTAAATAAAACGGTTGAGTAGTTTCACCATAACCGCTTGTGAGTGTGTACTGAGCTCAGGTGGGGGTTTCCCGAGTCGACCCCTGGCAGAAGTGGAAGACCCTCCTGCTTTCCTATAGAGCTCCAGGCAAGATTCGGGTGGAGGCACTGCGCCATAGTGAGGTGAGAACTACAATACACCCTGCCTACAGAGGTCGGCCCAAAGTGGTGTTACATGTAGAAATAAGGGCCCACAGAGACTCGGCAGCTCTTGTATCCAACACACTGACTCTAGAGCTCGATATTCCCTCAGTTCTGCCTATAGTTCCTGGCAGCGTCTTATTGCATACAGTAAATAGGAGTTTGAATTCCAAGTGAAGGAAAAAACATGAAATAAAGCAGTGGGGTGGAAAGCTACAAGTGTCCGGGTCACGTACGCTGTGAAGTGCTAATCCTGAAAGGGTCTTCTCATGCTTGAAAGAGGCGATCTTACATCACTCATTGCCACCGGAAAGTCACTTTTCCTTCCCATATACTGACGGTGTCGTGCAGAGAAACATCACTTAGAGGATATGACCCCTTTATGGATTGTGTGACCAGCTCAATACAAATAAGATACAGAAATGGAGACAATGGATGTAGCAGAATGAGGATACGGGATACAGTGTGTAGAGAGCGGACACTTTTCTGCTTCTCCCATATTATAGTTATGTAAAAAAAATCATAATTCTTGTTTTGTACTGTCCTTGAATTTATAAAATGCTCCAATCTGCATCTCAAACTGGGTTTACACGGATTCCTGCCCATAACGAGCGCCGATTGATGGCGTAACTAGTCGATCGGTGCTCTTTTAAAGGCCCTATTACACAGGCCAATGCAAAATGTATGGGGATGAATGATCATTAATACCATTGTTCATACCCATACAGTTTGCGTATTGTTGGCCATACATCCTGTTATGGGAGGAGATGTGCTGCAGACTTCTGGAGGAGATGTGCTGCAGACTTCTGGAGGAGATGTGCTGCAGACTTCTGGAGGAGATGTGCTGCAGACAGTGATTATTTTTAGGGCTGCATAAAAAATGTGATCGGCCAACAAACAAGCTCGTTTGTCGGCTGGTGGCTGCCATGTTTACACAGACCCATGATTATCGGCTCATGTAAATGGGCCTTTTGGAGACACCTTCTTTTCGTCCGGAATTGCGGGCAGAAAATCTGCAGCGTATTTCTGTACCAGCAACGTGGATGAGATTTTAACAATTCTCATCCACACGCTGCGGAAAATTTATGAAACTGCATAAATTGACCTGTGGCGCAGATTAGAAATACACTGCATGTCAATTTATGCTGCGAATTGGTGGCGCATTTGTTGCAGAATTTCTCCATTGAGTTCAATGGGGAAATCAAATTCCGCAACAGATGCAATTGTTTGGAAAAATTTTGGCGAATACGCTGCATATTCACAGTAAATTCGGCAGATTAAAAAAAAATAAAAAGCCTATACTCACCTCCCATGTCGCTGTGATGACATGTCATCATTTGGGACCCCTGCAGCCAATCACAGGTTGCAGCAGTCGCATGTGATGAAACACCATTCCAGGAGGGCACCTGGACACAAAGCAGCCAAAAAGCAGTGGGAAATGTGGGATCCTCCCCTATTCGGAGAACAGGGGTCCTTAAACTCCCATTTGCAGAATATGTGCGGCCTCTGTACTCATAGAATTCAATGGAGAGGTGTCGGAGCTTCTCCTGAATTCTCCCAAAAGGTGAGGGTCCCAGAGATGGCACCCACACCTAGCCCACATTTATGGCATATACATTAGACCCTGTACTCTAATACAATGCATTTTGGGGGATGAAGCTTTTTTCCACATCAAACTACTATACATGCTCTGGTGTAAACACTACATCTCCCACAATGGACTACATCAGGGTTCAGTACAGACACTAAGGCCCTGTTCACACATAGTTTTTGCAGGAAAAAAGCCGTCCGTGGAAAAAAAATATCTCTGCCTCCCATTGAAATTAATGGGAGGTGATTTCAGAAGTTTTTTGGTGCCGATTCCGACGCGGCTTCTGTGTCAAAATCAGCGCCAATAAAATCGGTGTGAACTGACTAAGCCTGCAAGAGACAGCAATGATATGTAGTCACTATTTTTCATTATTCCACTAGGGTGCGCTCTTTACATACAGATTTATACTTTGAATTCAATAGTAAATCTGTATGCGGAGTACTCCCTCTAGTGGTGGCTGCAGGCAGTCAGAATTGCATCAGCTCCATTTTAGAAAACAAGAGCTCTGATCCCTGTGAAGAAATGTTATTAAGCTAATTCCCCCTAAGGGTATGTTCACACGCACTAATTACGGACGTAATTCGGGCGTTTTTGCCCCGAATTATGTCCGAAAATAGCGCCGAAAATAGCGTTAACAAACATCTGCCCATTGAAAGCAATGGGCAGACGTTTGTCTGTTCACACGAGGCGTATATTTACACGCCGCTGTCAAATGACGGCGCGTAAATAGACGCCCGCTTCAAAGAAGTGACCTGTCACTTCTTTGGCCGTAATTGGAGCTGTTATTCATTGACTCCAATGAATAGCAGCGCCAATTATGTCCGTAATTGACCCGGCGTTCAAGCGCCTGCACATGCCGTTACGGCTGAAATTATGGGGATGTTTTCAGGCTGAAACATCCCCGTAATTTCAGCCGTTACGGACGCCCTCGTGTGAACATACCCTTAATATTAAATAATGTTCATAGTTGGAAGGAAAGTTAAAGGGCCATACTCTGAAAGCAATTTGAGCTGCTATAAAAGATTATTTCCACCGGAATTAATATCATTCCCGTGTATTGCTGAACATGTATTTTCTGATCCAATAGCTGTTTAAACGCTACAATTGTTGTGTTAATCAGTAACAATCAAGAAAAATCTGGCACTTATTCAGACGGAGGGAACAAACTTTGCACTGAACCACGGGCATAATGATTGTCGCTAACTGTTTACCATTATAACTCCGCATACAGGCTCGTAATATCCTTTAAAGTCCAAGTTTACTTAAAGTAACACTCCGAATATATCTTATACATTGTGTTACGCTTAGTGCAGTTCTTGAGGGGGTGGAGCATGTCACAGGATTTCATAAAACATGAAAGAAAGAACCGCCGTGTCATGCTCCGCCCCCTCAGGCCCTGCTCTAGTGCATCAGTCTTGTCTGGAGTGTTCCTTTAATTGTGGTACTGCTTCCATTTACGGCTCCGCTCTAACAATACTTGTAACATACTTACCCATCCGTGCTCCAGAGCAGTCACTTCTCACCTTCAGCTGCACGGGAGCCTCACAACAGGGTTGGCAGTGACGCCAGGTGGCACATGCACACATCGCGTGGCAGCCTGGCCTATCGGAAGGAGAATCAGTATATTTAAAGTCACGGTACACTTTCCTTGTTGCCAGTTATTGATGTTTATACTCTAATTTGATTTGTGCTATTTAGACTTTTCCATCCTGTTCCTTCTTGACCACCATCACCTAACCCCTGGCTCGTCTGACTACCCTCTCGTAGGTCCCACTTAACCAGTTTTGCCTGATCCCTTATTCATCTCACTATTCTCATCTGACTACGCTCATGTCTACTCCACGTTACCACATGCCTAGTCCTGACTCCGCTCCGGAACCCTACTTTTCCGTTGTCCCCTTCCCGGATGTCGTTTTCCATAGCCACCGTAGCTCCATGTGTTCCCATTGTGTCTGGTTCCACTTCTGCTAGAGGTTCTCCAGGGAATCACTGGAGCAGACCAGTACTGCGACCCTTCCTGAAGTCGTGGGAAAGAGAGTTGCTAGATTCTCTCTCTCTTTGGGTATCGCAGGCCCTGGACTATTACACTCATACCGAGCTATTAAAAGGACAATAAACACCATTATTAAAAGCAACAGAATTTGATCAATAAATTGTATTAGGCTCCATTTACATCTCATATTTCATTCATAGCCTAGTGCCCTAGCTTAACTTAAGAACAAATCAATAACTATTCATTCATTAGTCCACCGGGCTGCCATGGCAACGATCACGTCATATAGGGGCTGACGGGGTAACGGAAGGAGCCCCCTCTCCGTCCAGCGGCTCAGATGCCGCAGTAGTTATTGACATCTAATTGGTTAAACAGAGTTATCTCCGAACCCGGATGTTACAGCTGACCCTGGCGTGGGCTCAGCCCATGAACCTGCTCCATACTCATTTTGGGCTATGACTTAGTCATGTCAAATGTCTGGAAGCGTTTATGTAAATTCTCCTCCCCCTTCCATGCTACCTCCAGCCTAACAGACGTATGGAAATAATTGATGTCGGAAGATCTTATATAAAACGTAACATAAGGCAGGGGAGAAGCTGTAATAGGTGCAGAGGTAGAAGTCGCACCCAAGCCCTGTTGCCAGAGGGGGTCCGATCCCGAATGCCCATTTGCCACATAAGAAGACACTAGAAATATAAATGGCACATGGTAGGTGCGGGGCCCTGTTACAGATTTGGCATTGGGGCCCAGGAGCTTCAAGTTTCGTCTCGGAGATAAAGTGTATATTTTTAGTACGGAAACGTAAAATTGTCTCACTGCGAACATCATTATGTTATTTGAGTGGGTTTTTCCCATACTAGACCTCTGCTCTTTGTGCCTTGACTTCAGATATTCATCCAAACTTTTCAAGGTTTTTAAACATTAAAGATGGTAAAAGCTTTAAAAATATATTGAATGAAGGTCAAAGTGTGAAGGCAGAAGTGTTAGAGAAGCGTATAATTGCTGACATGAAAGTATCTCTGGCAGCAATTTCACGGTCACATATGCCAAGATCACGAGGTCAGGATCACCCACCATCTGCAAAGAAAGAGCGTTTCTTCCACCAGACATCTTCAGGGAGGTAAATAGTGTAAGAAAACGGAAAGTTCTCCTTCTTATAAGAACAAAGTGAAGAACTGGAAGGATTCGGCAGGATCAGAAATATTGTAATGATGAGTTTCCTGGTGAGACATCGTGTCCATCTATGAATAACACAGGTTATATTTTTAGATATACCCATGCCCTCAAATTTTTGAAAATGGAAAAGAGGTAAAAACGGCCCCACACTCCATCCCCAAGGCAAAAGCAATGCAGAGTATTGCGTCTCTGCGAAATACAGAGCAGCAGGTTACCCAGCACACAAATGCACCGATTGGACAAGCCCTGTCCAAATGCCCTATTTGGAAACATTAAGGACGTCATAAACGGAAGTCCCCCATTTGGGACCGCCCTCTAGGAGCCAGAGCGAAGAAAAGCTCTCGTTTTGGCAAACTTGAGTCATCCAGGTTTCCCATGGACAGACATTAATCAGATGACTACATGGTGCTGGGCTGGCAAAATCAGCTATTTGCCAGTGGTGCCAGGAGCCAGACCCGCAAGAGCTACATTCTGAAATGGGATATCTTTTAACAGTGTGTGTCAGCCTCAGATGCCCCTAAAATGCCTAAGTCTCACCTGCCCCCAAGAGTGCCACAGGTTCTCACTATAGTACCAGCTACAGGTTCCCCAATTCCAGCCACAGGTGCCCCAATTCCTGCCTCAGGTGCCCCAATTCCTGCCTCAGGTGCTCCTACAGCGGCAGTCACAGATGCCCCCAAAAGTACCTGCCACACATGTCTCCTATCTAACCAGAGTGCCAATTACAGATGCCCTCTACAGTGGCAGCCACATGTGCCTTATGCTAGCCACAGATGCCCCCTAGTGCCAACCACATTTGCCACCAGAATGCCAGTCAAAGATACTCCATCTGACTGGCCTGCCACAAAAATTACCTAGGGTGCTAGTCACAGATGCTATCCAAAGTATGTGCCATAGATGCCCTCAATCTTCCAATAGATATTCCTCAGAGTGCCAATCACAGATGCTCCCTATAGTGGCAGCCACAGGTGCCTTAAACCTAGCCACAGATGCCCCCATTCTGTTTTTCGTATTAGTGTGCACTGGCACCATGGTGCAATCCGATGTATCGCAAATGTTCTCAGGGTCATTATCAATACTATTGTGTGGTCTAGGATTAGAAAAATATAGCTGCTTTTTCCAAACACAGCACCACTCCTGCCCACAGGTTGCGTCTGGTTTTGCAGCGGAGTTCCATTATAGTGAATGGGTCTGAGATGTAATCCCACACATAACCTGAGGAGAAGTGTGGCGCTGTTTTTTGAAAAAGCAGCTATGTTTTTCTAATCCTAGACGACCTCTTGGCATTGCAAATATACAAATAAATACCTAAATGTAGGAAGATCGTGTATATATATATATTTTTATTTTTTTTCATTGATGTGTGGGATATATAAAATTAAATAAAATTGTGCTTTCCTGAAAAAATAAGAAATAGAACAAATCCAGGTCTCAATCAGACCAATGTAAGAAATGAGATTATATAGAAAGAAAAAGTAGTGAAGATGCTGGCAGATTGTACAGGACATCATAAGATCAATGTCATGTAGAAAATGGGGTCAGCACCGACAATGTAGAATAATAAATGTTACTGACAAGGACAGAACAAAACGGAGGAGGGGGAGGAACAGCAGGAGGGCGAGGATGTAATTAGGACATGGTGGGCATATGTAGGTTAAGGAAGATGTATGACCGAAACTGCAAATATGAATAATACAGTCATAAGAAAATAAAAACATTCTGCAACCGCTGGATTTCCTACTGACAGGCAGAACCGTCTCCGCTACCGGGCAGGGGTGCAACCGCCTGGGATGCTGGCTACTTGCATATGATAACAGGCACAGGCATTGGCGCAAGGATGAAGCAAAGCGCCGCCTCTATTGACATCATCCGCTCTGAATTTTAAGGGTATGTGCACACACACTAATTACGTCCGTAATTGACGGACGTATTTCGGCCGCAAGTACCGGACCGAACACAGTGCAGGGTGCCGGGCTCCTAGCATCATAGTTATATACGACGCTAGGAGTCCCTGCCTCGCTGCAGGACAACTGTCCCGTACTGAAAACATGATTACAGTACGGGACAGTTGTCCTGCAGCGAGGCAGGGACTCCTAGCGTCGTACATAAGTATGATGCTAGGAGCCCGGCTCCCTGCACTGTGTTCGGTCCACTACTTGCGGCCGAAATACGTCCGTCAATTACGGACGTAATTAGTGTGTGTGCACATACCCTAATGCCAACGGCAGGAAGAGAAGGCAAGGAGCGAGAGTGGCATGCCAGCATGGACTGGAGTCGGACTAAGGGCTCATGCACACATCAGTTATTTTCTTCAGTCTGCTATCGTTGTTTTTTTTTACGGATAGCACATTGACCCATTTAAAATGTGTGTTTATTTTTTTAATAAATTCGTTTTTATTAAAAATGGTTTTTACTTTTTGTGATACAGCTTCTTTGTATCCTGTATATAGAGCAGCTGTATCCAGCGCTGAATCCTGTATCGTCAGGTCCACGGGACTGACGGGTTCAGTGTTAGTTAGCGGGTCCTGCGTGTCTCTGACACGCAGAATACACCTCTTATCCTTTACATCTATGTTCATAACTTAGATCGAATACAGGTGGATCCTTACACTGAACCCGTCAGTCCCACTGACCTGATGGATTCAGCTTTCAGCGCTAGATACGGCTGCTCTGCATACAGGATACAAAGCAGCTGTATCTCAAAAAGTTAAAATAATTTTTAATAAAAAGTATTCAGAAAGTTGCACCAATGACACTGATAAAAGTTTTTGTTTGCATGTGGGCATCACGTGAGCTACAGCATCTGGCATCGTGGCGCCCATCGCTGACCGTTAATGCCAGGAATACAACACAGGATTGCTGAGGTCTCTGATTGGCTGCAGCGGTCATATGAAGCCGCATGTAGAGAAACAACGGGAGGACCGCCGGAGCATCTGCGCTAAATCGATGGGGGAAAGAATAGGAGAGTACTGATTGTTTTTTGACTTTAGGACATTTGCAACTGTTTGAAAAAAATATTTAACAACCCTTTAGAATAATAATAAAAAAAATAAAAGCAAAAAAAGGGTCTGATTTTCAAATTTTTTTTGAACATTTTACCCTAAAAACAAGAAAAAAAAATACAAAAATGCAATAAAAACTCAGTTTTGATTAATTGGTGAAAATGTAAATAAAAAATGTACAAAAAACAAAATAAAGCCCTATGTATGATGGGGAAAAAAAAGCTAAACTTATTTGAATTACCGAATTAGAAAAAGCAAAAACTTTCTAGCGTTCAAACCCACATGTACAAAAAAAACAGGAAGATTGTTTGATCTGGAACTGGTTAATTAACCTGAAGATTACCAAGGTGATCTGTACCACTATCTGTTCTCTGCACCCCGCTGCGATGCCACTGTTACACAAAGGACAATGTTATTAGAACTAATTCCCCACAGGGGACTGTGAAGAGTCAAGATATCATACAACACATCCGGCGCGCTAGGAATATATATTTATCACATCAGGAGCGTCCTTCAGAGTACAATAGGAGAAGAGGTTTGATGGACGGGGATCCTAAGTAAATCCTCCTACTATCTACCCCAGGTAAGAGGGGCAGGAGCCTGCTGCGATTCCAGGACACCATTCTCATTTGGATATTGATCTTGTGTGCAGGATTTAAAAAAATAAAAAACAAAAACAAAAACATTTTAAGCATAAACTGGTAAAAATTGATAAAAAAATTATTTTAAAAAGCTTTCTTTAATACGAGAGCTATAGATGGATCGTTGCATTCATACCAAGTAAATTAAAGTAAAATAAATATTTCTGAAATACAATTTTTTTAATCTTTGAGAAAAAAATAAATAAAATAAAAATTTTGTAAACTATAAACACTACACCGTGTTCCAAATTATTATGCACATTGGATTTAAGTGTCATAAACATTTAATTATTCGTTTTTCAATTAAACTCATGGATGGTATTGTGTCTTAGGGTATGTTCACACGTACACGTCTGATACGCCTGAAATTACGGAGCTGTTTTCAGGAGAAAACAGGTCCTGAATTTCAGACGTAATGGCAAGTGCAGGCGTTTTTCGCAGCGTCTATTACGGATTTAATTGGAGCTGTTTTTCTATGAAGTCAATGAAAAACGGCTCCAATTATGTCCCAAAAAGTGACACGCACTTCTTTGACGCGGGCGTCTTTTTTACGCACCGTCTTTTGACAGAGGCGCGTTGGAGCCGTATTTTCGGACGTAATTCGAGGTTAAAACGCCCAAATTACGTCCATAAATAGGGTGTGTGAACCCAGCCTTAGGGCTCTTTGGATCATTGTAATCAATCTCAGACACCTGTGATAATTAGTTTGCCAGGTGTGCCCAATCAAAGGAAAACACTTAAGAAGGACGTTCCACATTATTAAGCAGCCACAGGTTTCAAGCAATATGGGAAAGAAAAAGGATCTCTCTGCTGCCGAAAAGTGTGAAAACATTGGATATTTCAAGAAAACTTAAGCGCGATCATCGTACTGTGAAAAGATTTGTGGCTGATTCAGAGCACAGACGGGTTCATTCAGATAAAGGCATAATGAGGAAGGTTTCTGCCAGACAAATTAATAGGATTAGGAGAGCAGCTGCTAAAATGCCGTTGCAAAGGAGCAAACAGGTATTTGAAGCCGCTGGTGCCTTTGGAGTCCCGCAAACCTCAAGGTGTAGGATCCTCCAGAGGCTTGCAAGTGTGCATAAAGCTATTATTCGGCCACCCCTAAACAATGCTCACAAGCAGAAACGTTTGCAGTGGGCTCAGAAATACATGAAGACTAATTTTCAAACCGTGTTGTTTACTGATGAGTGCCATGCAACCCTGGATGGTCCAGATGGATGGTTGGTGAATGGCCACCATGTCCCAACAAGGCTGCGACGTCAGCAAGGAGGTGGCGGTGTCATGTTTTGGGCTGGAATCATGGGGAGAGAGCTGGTAGGCCCCTTTAGGGTCCCTGACAGTGTGAAAATGACCTCTGCAAAGTACGTAGAGTTTATAACTGACCACTCCTATGTTAACATGTAACTTGGCCTGTTACGTTTTTTTTTATTGAAAGAGCTTTTGATTTCTGTAAATATGACCTCCTGATGCTGCAAATTCAACAAATTTTGAGTTTTTTACTTCTAAAAAAAAATCTGTTATCATTAGGAGATTTGTTCAATAAAATCCGCATTATACTCCAACGGTTGATGGCTTGAAGATTATACTGACTGTCATTTGCATCGACTATTTAGGAAAATCAGCGAAAAATAACATTTGCATAATAATTTGGACCGCGGTGTATACCATAAACAGTTTGAATTTGTCCTAAAATAATTGAGTGAGGTAACTGTAAGGGTGCGTTCACACAGAATTTTTTGACGCGGAAACCGCGCCGCAAAACTCGCCAAAAAAGGTGGAGGCGTTTTTTCCTGCGAGCGGAAAAACCAGCTCGCGGGAAAAAGAAGGGACATGCTCTATCTTCTAGCGTTTACGCTTCTGACCTCCCATTGACATCAATGGGAGGCAGAGAAAGCGTATTTCGCAGAGTTTTATGCCCACGGCGCTCAATGCCCGCGGACGAAAAACGCTGCGAAAATCGGCGTGCAGGCAGAGGAAAATCTGCCTCAAACTTCAAAACGGAATTTTGAGGCAGAATTAACGCCTTCAAAAAACTCTGTGTGAACCCAGCCTAAGGGCACATTCAGACATGGCGGAATTGCTGTTCAATTCCGCTGCGGACAGTCCGCAGTGGAATTCTGGAGCAGCCGTTTTTTTAATTGGTTTCTAAAAAATTTTAGGAAACTTAGTTCAGACGTTGTGGAAAATAACTGTGCGGACCATAGGCTGCGGTGCAGAATTTTCCCTCCTCAGCAGCTCATGACTTTGCGGAGAAGAAGCAAAATTTCACTGCGTATTTCAGCCTTTGCAATGCAAAAACTGAAATCTGTGGCAAGTCCGCTGTGATATCTGCAACGTCTGAATTACCTGTCAAATATGCAAATGTTGCTGCAGATTCGTTGCGTAAATGCCCCAAATCTGCACCAACATTTGCAGCGGAAAAATTCTGCCACGTCTGAACATGGCCTAAAAGTCTAGTGCTGCATGGAGATATTCGGTCACCCGCAAGTCGTGGTAACATTAGGGCATTACCACGAAGACTTAAATTTTTTCATATGAAAGAAAATGTTGGTAATGACTTGCAACAATTGTTACTCAACTTTTTCCCCATAGGTGAACATCGAGGTCAAGTGAGAGTGTGTACAGACGTGATTTGGGCATTTTATGCCTTGAATTACACCTGAAAAAACGGCTCCATTTCGCCTACAAACATCTGCCCATTGCTTTCAATGGGTTTTACGATGTTCTGTTCCCACGAGGTGTTATTTTACGCGTCGCTGTCAAAATATGGCGTGTAAAAAGACGCCCGTGAAAAAGAAGTGCATGTCACTTCTTATGACGTTTCTGGAGCCATTTTTAATTGACCATTAAAAAACAGCTCCAATAACGTCCGTAAAATACGCCGAAAAAACGGGAGTTGCTACAAAAACGTCTGAAAATCAGAGGCTGTTTTCTCTGAAATCCGCTCTGTATTTTCATACGTTTCTGGTCACTGCGTGTAAACATACCTTTAGGGTATCTTCACACGCTTACTAAAAAATGTCTGAAAATACAGAGCGGATTTCAGAGAAAACAGCCTCTGATTTTCAGGCGTTTTTGAAGCTTCTTTCAAAGCTTTTTTGCAGGCGGAATTTCTGCCTCAAAATTCAGTTTGGAAGGTTGAGGCAGATTTTCCTCTCCCTGCACGCCGATTTTCGCAGCGTTTTTCGCCAGCAGCCATTGACCGCCGCGGGCATAAAATGTAGCGAAATACGCTTTCTCCGCCAGAGGCGTAAACGTCCGAAGATTGGGCATGTCCCTGCTTTCTCCCATGAGGCGGTTGAACCTCCCGCGGGAGAAAACCGCCCCCGCCTCCCATTGAAATCAATGGGAGGCATTTTAGGTCCGTTTTTGACAAGTTTTGCAGTGCGGTTTCCGCGTCAAAAAGCTAATGAAAAAACTCTTTAGCCTTAATTTGGAGCTTCTTTTGAGGCGTTTTTTTGAGGCGTTTTTCATAGTGTTCAATGGAAAATCATCTCCAAAAAAAGGCTCAAGTAGTGACATGCTACTTCTTTTTACAGAGCGTCTTCTTACGCTCCGTTTTTAAAAAAAACAGAGGCGTAAAAAGACGCCCCGTATGAACTAAATTGTGTTTTTCCCATTGATTTCAATGGGCAGATGTTTGTAGGCGTTCAGCTTCTGTTATTTCAGGCGTTTTTCCAGGCGTAAATGCCCCGAAATACGCCTGAAACCACTGCGTGTGAACATACCCTAACAGTAACGCCCTCATTCGGACTAGGAATCCATGGGGGGGCACATGTAAGTCACAGGGGAAATAGCGCCATTACCACGACTTGCAAGTGGCCTTAATGTTTGTATGTTTATGTGCAACAGATCGGGAATGATTGGATGTTTTTCAATCAGTGTTTTTGGATTTGAATTTTTTTCCAGAACCCTGTAAAAAATAGATCCTGGCCGAACTGCTACAAATCGCTGCCAGGAGATGTAATTTCGCATTAGATGGCATCCCATAGAAATGAATAGGATCCATCAAAGGAATATTCCCTTTACTTTATTTTCAACAAAACAATGATCAAAAGGGCCACACCGGCCATTAGAGAGCGGGAGCTAAGCGGTCATTACCCAGCCGCGCAATCGCTCCAGGGCATCACTGGACACCGGCGCAGGACTTATTCTACATTGCCAGAATATGGTCTGTGGCAGTGCCCCGGTAGTGAAGAAATTGTCAGGATCGGAGAGAGCCGAGCATTGAAGAGGAGATGGTAGTAGGCAGGCATGGTCTATGTTTGCGGCTCCGCTATGATGGTAATGAGAAAACCCCTTTACAGCTGTTTTTTATCTTTTATTTTTTTTCCCAAAAAACAGACAACAAGGGGAATATATTAAAACATTTGCACCAGTTCGGCGTAAAAAAGTTGCACATTTAGACACATTCCATAGTTGCGCCAAAATTTGCAACTTTTTACTTCAATTGCCACTTCCTGAAAGTAGAGAGGAAAGGAGCAGGGTTTAGTGGAGGGACGGGGTTTCCGATAAAATGACAGATTTACCTCAGACACGGTGTAAGTTATGGCGCAAATCTAGACCTGCTCATCGCAGATTCAAATTTCTGTCAGACGGACATTTATACATTTGGCGCATTTCCCGTTTACATAAATTAGTATAAGGCTATGTTCACACGCTTAGCAAAAAAAGTCTGAAAATACGGAGCGGTTTTCAAGGGAACACAGCTCGTGATTTTCAGACGTTTTTGAGTTAACTAGTGTTTTTCGCTGCATTTTTTTACGGCCGTTTTTGGAGAGGTTTTTCTATAGAGTCAATGAAAAACGACTCAAGAAGTGAAAAACACCCTGTCGGAACAGAACGCCGTTTTTCCCATTGAAATCAATGGGCAGATGTATGGAGGCGTTCTGCTTCCGATTTTTCAGTCGTTATGGCCCGAAAATAAGCCGTGTGAACATACCCTAAGACTGGCATTTGAAACGCCAATTTTAATATAGTCCCCCTCAGAGGAAATGTAAAAGATTTTGCATGAGTCCTGGACCGGACGAGCAAACAAGTTAGCTGATAAAGATGGGACTTAAGACTTTACTTAGACCTGACCTAGCGCCAACCTCTTTATATAATGTCCATCGTCCACGGTACGCTGCTTAATAACAGGAGTTTTGTGTAACCATAGCAACTGGACCCACAGAGACGCAGCTCCATTTATTTATATAGCACACACGTGTGGATGATCGCACCGTTACCATGGTAAAGGCACAGACTATTATGTAGTAGAATATATCAAATGAAGGTTCTTTGCTTTTACTATGGTGAAATTCAGTAAGCGTGAGCGAAATGTTTTGTGTTGAGCTCCGAGGACGGGGAGACATTGTGACAGGTTCTTCAATTCATTGCATTAATATGAAGCGGTCAGAGCCGCCATCATGTAACCAGAGAGACGATGTCCAGCATATCAATACAACTGGGAATGGTGACATCATGGAGGCACGAGGAACAAGGACAGACCTCGTCACATAAGGACAAAGACACGTATAACCCCGCCCATCATCCGCCCACAAACCCTCTCCGGAACTCCCACTTTTATGCAAATTTGCACAAGCACCGCCCACTAGGTGGCCTAATAACCCCTCAAAAAAATGCTCACTACAAAAGTTTGCTCTACGCCATTCCCATATAGTACAGAGACGTAATACAGTGGTTGTTAACCTATGGAAGTTTCTTTACGTCTTACGTTTGTTTGGATGCGTGGAAAAAATATTGTGTCATTCCTTATCAGACGATGTACAGACCCCTTTATAAACCTAAAAACGGAGTCCGACACACCAAGGTAAGATTAAAAATAGTAAGTTTTATTAGAACAAATAACAAAAAAAATTTAAAAGTTAAAGATGATAGCCACAGTATGAAAGGATACCGGACAGTAGAGTATGCAATGTTAAGGTTGTAATACATTAGATAACAAAGTGACAATGGGAAAATTGACAGTTCCTATTACATGAGTAAGTAAATAAATAAATAAATAAATATGAGTATAGAAGAAGTGTGCACACAGTCCTGCATCCAGTATATAGGTGAAAACCACACCAAGCGGTAAGTATTAATCACAGTCAGATGCAGGAGTTAAAGTGCAACAACAGTCACACTCATATGTATATGGACATCAGTGGGTGTATGCATGCATGAAAGCAGCAACACACCAAATAAATGGAAGACTCTGAGGTAAAGCAGGACGTCTTACCCATGTCACAATCGGTACTGTCTGGCATCCACCCCGACGCGCGTTTCGGCCCTCGAGCCTTCGTCTGGGGGTGGTGTCAGAAAGTGAAGAGACATCATTTAAACAACCCAGGACCAATCAAACATCAGGGGGGCAGCTGAGGCTGCTGAAAAATCACTGGTGACACATGAAATATCGCGGCCCGACAGTCCGGTGTGTCAGCCGCCGGAACCGGAACAGAGGCGGGGGTCACGCGTCCCGCAGCCCGGTCCGACCAGGGACAAAGACAGCCAGACAAAAGTTCCGGCGTGTCAATATCCCAGGCCCGAACTCAGGCCCCGGAAGACGGGAGCCACGCCCCCATGATGCTCTTTGAGCTCACTTCTATGATCATCAGATCCGAATTAATGTCTGTTCTACAAACATACATACACAATATACATTCGATGATTTCTTATATTGGCTTTGTTATACACCCCTGTCCCTTATCATCACAATATCACCGGCACTACTATTCTCCAATCACTGTCAAACTTTTTTATTGTGGGCATGTCTTTTTATTTAAATTTGTATTACAATTATTATATTCAGATATGTTGTTTTTTGAGAAAATGTTTTTACATTTTTTAAATTTCTAATGTATTGAGTGTACATATTATATTATATTATATATGAACCTTGGCTCTTTGGTATGTGTGGATGTATATGTGTGTGTGTGTGTGTGTATATATATGTGTATGTACATGTATGTATATATGTGTTTTTATGCGTATATTTGGTTATGTGCTTACATGCCTTGTATAACAACTTGTGCTTGTATATCCTTATCTAAACTGTACTACAACACTGTAATTATGTGAATTTATTTGATTGCATCTGTCTATGTTTGTTCCGAGAAAACACACGGAAATCTCTTTGGATATGGGCACACACGTACACATGCAACATAACTGATATCATCCAATTTATGAAATTGCGGTAGGGAAAGTAATAGGGACAGTTAAACAAATAATTAATTGTGATCAATTTAATATCAATATTCATATTTATTTTATTATGATCTTTATTTTTCCTTTTCATTTATATATTTTTTCCATTTTTATATTTATTATATATGTTATGTCAGTTTTATATTTATATATAGATCTCTGTATATAATATATTGTATTCCATTTATTCATTCATTCATTTATTTATTATTTTTCATTCCTTTATTTATATTCATTTTTTCCTTTGTGTTATATATAACTTGGTCAAATTCATCCAAATGCTTTATTATTGATTCTGGCACTTGTGCAATGTGTGCACAAGTGTAACTTAACACATTATACATTCATACACGTTTCCCTTATGGTTCGTGTTGCTTCGTCTTCTGCCCAGTGCGCATGCGCGGCCTGTCAGTCTGGGTCTTCGCTGCCTCGACCGGAGCATCATGGGGGCGTGGCTCCCGTCTTCCGGGGCCTGAGTTCGGGCCTGGGATATTGACACGCCGGAACTTTTGTCTGGCTGTCTTTGTCCCTGGTCGGACTGGGCTGCGGGACGCGTGACCCCCGCCTCTGTTCCGGTTCCGGCGGCTGACACACCGGACTGTCGGGCCGCAATATTTCATGTGTCACCAGTGATTTTTCAGCAGCCTCAGCTGCCCCCCTGATGTTTGATTGGTCCTGGGTTGTTTAAATGATGTCTCTTCACTTTCTGACACCACCCCCAGACGAAGGCTCGAGGGCCGAAACGCGCGTCGGGGTGGATGCCAGACAGTACCGATTGTGACATGGGTAAGACGTCCTGCTTTACCTCAGAGTCTTCCATTTATTTGGTGTGTTGCTGCTTTCATGCATGCATACACCCACTGATGTCCATATACATATGAGTTTGACTGTTGTTGCACTTTAACTCCTGCATCTGACTGTGATTAATACTTACCGCTTGGTGTGGTTTTCACCTATATACTGGATGCAGGACTGTGTGCACACTTCTTCTATACTCATATTTATTTATTTATTTATTTACTTACTCATGTAATAGGAACTGTCAATTTTCCCATTGTCACTTTGTTATCTAATGTATTACAACCTTAACATTGCATACTCTACTGTCCGGTATCCTTTCATACTGTGGCTATCATCTTTAACTTTTAAATGTTTTTTGTTATTTGTTCTAATAAAACTTACTATTTTTAATCTTACCTTGGTGTGTCGGACTCCGTTTTTAGGTTTATAATTCATTCAGTGTGTATCCCCACCGATACCATCATGTTTATTTAGGGCTTGTAAGTCCCGCCTCCCGCTCCTTTTCTCTGTCCCTTTAAACATCTCATATGTATACAACAGATATTTATCTTATTAACGTTTAAATCTTTTGGGATTAGGGTTTGGCTGGCGCTGCCCTTTTGGTGCTCTCCACATAGGTATAGTAGATGTACAGACCCCGATTTTCCTCTATAAGGGTAAGTTCACACAGAGAGCAAATACTGCGGATATTCCGCAACGGACGACGTTGCGAAAAATCCGTAATACTGTAGCAGCAAAGTGGATGAGATTTGAACAAGTCTCCTCCACACGCTGCGTAAATAACGTGCGGAAAAAAGGCTCAGAAATTGACCTGCGGTGCGGTTTTTTAATCCGCAGCATGACAATTGTATTTGCGTAATCGCTGCTTTCGTGTTGCAGGTTTTCCTCATTGAATGGAAAAGCTGCGATTCTGCCGCAAAAAAACAACCCCAAAAAAATCTTATACTTACCCAGAATTCTGTGCTTCTTCGTCCAGGTCGTCCTCCTGGTATAACGTTTCATCCCATGTGACCGCTGCAGCCAGGAGGCGGGGGTGCAGGACGTCAGAGGGTAAGTACGTGTTTCGGGTTTTTTTGACATGCAGTTTTTCACAGCGGACATTCTGGCCGAAAAAGTGCACCACAATTTGGTGTGGTTTTTCGGACGGAATTCCCAGCGGCCGCCAGGGCGGATACACAGTGTACCTTTACGCAGCTTATCCGCCATATGTGAAGGTAACCTAAAGGTACAAGTTTTTCTTGCCTAAACCACTGGTAACTTTGGAACTCATATGATACCAATTCAAACCCCATACAAAACCATACCGTCAAAATACTAAAAGCGCAGCGTGCGCGTCCATACAGTGACAATTGTACCAATTTTTCACACAAGGCCTTAATTAGAGGTAGGGCGAAAGCTGAAACGTAAGTGTTCTCGACACTGACGGACTAAGAATGACTGGCATTTAAAGGGCTAGTACCACAATTTTCTGACCCTATATGGCCATTTGTAGGAACCTGCTCCTGCCCAGTTGAAGTTACTTTTCCTAGTAACGACTTCTTTAATGCTGACACTGTTATATGTTGGCAGGGTCTCTACTGGTAATTGCTCACACCCTTTGCATACCTGCCAGAAACCCAACATATAAGAAAACGGAGGCTAAAACCATATTTTGGCCTCCATTGTCTTATGGGTTTGCCAAGCAGGGATTCATCGCTCATGCCAACGTTCACAGATTTGAACACCTCCAAACAGGAGCTACAGAAAGCTTCATAGGTCTCCATATCGGTTAAGGGTATACATACCATAGAGGCCGCACATGTGACTTCTATGGGACATCTGGAGAGGTGGGAATCCCTTCTCACAGGTCCTACTACATTACAAGGGTGTGGAGATTCAACCCATAGATCATGTAAAGGAGATGGGGCAAACAAGCATCAAGTCCTCCTGTCCCATGTGGTTTGGGATGTGTAGTGTTAACCAGCACCAGAAGGGGAGAGGGGTCATCCTCAATCTTTACTACGGGGCCCCTTCACCTCTATGTGCACCCCTGGGAGCGATGTATATGAAGCCACCTCGTAATTGAGGATCAGGATCGGCTTAGCTAGTAGGGTTTGATTGACATGCAGTAAAAGTCGTCTTTGAGATAGATATCCCCTTTAAAGAGCACCTGTAACCTCTCCTGATAGGTGTATTCTACTAAATAATTGTCTTCCCCCATTAAATTCTAATTCTGGTGCATCCGATCTTAGAACTTTGCTTTGTTCTGTGCCTCTGTAATTCCTCCTAGAAATGTTTGAATAAATTGACAGTTGGGGGTGTGTCCTTACACAGACTGACACTGTCCAATCAGGTCTGACAGAGTGACACTGTGTAAAGACACGCCCCTTTAAAAAGGGTAACAATAACACCCAGTTGTCAATTTATTCAGAAAATTTCAAGGAGGAATAACAGAGGAACAGCACAACACAGAGTTCTAATAAAATATGTTCCAGAATTGTGATTTCATGGGGAATACAGATATTTACTAAAATGACATGTCAGGAGAGGTGACCGGTCCTCTTTAAGGGTAATCTATTAAGGAAAGAGAACGCCATAGCACGCACGTTTTCCCTATAGACATTGGTAAATGCTGAACTATAGGCACAGCCGGCTTATAAATGCCAGGAATTCACTTTCCTAATTGATAATTTATCGTCTTCGAGACCTTGGACTCTTTTATCATTTTTTCCACTTTGCTAATCGATAACAGCAGTGGTTTTAGGAAACAGAAACAGGCATTTAAGGTGATTATCACTGGGGAAGTTCCACTTTACAGTAATGCTGAGCGGTGTCACTGTAAATAGTGCCATATATCTTCAGTTATGTCTCGGAGAGCTGCAGCACAGCCACAAGTGGAGACATAAAATGGGAAGGTCGTAGAGGTCACTGAGAAACAGCCGAAATCATCTGTTCCCAGCAAGAAATGCATGTGAGTTACTTGTCGCAGATACCAGTTACAAGAAACTGGAACCTTACAAAGCAGTTTTATGAAAGTGCCCTTTATGTCTTAAAGTGCACCTCCCGCTTTAAATACAACATATTCCTCAGGACTATACATCAGTGATTTATTCCACTTTGAGATATTACAGCCGGGGCCTATCGCATACTTACCAACATCGAAATCCCTAAAATGTGGACTTTTAAGCCCCACCCCGTTCTACCTGGCGACGCCCCAAAATGATTGCAACTGCCCACAAGTAATGCAAATTTGCATAAACTCCACCTCTTTTGAAGTGTGGTTCATGGGATTGTCCACCGAAAATCAGAACTGTTGGCAAGTGTGCTTTTAGGCTCGCAAAGGCGATGACTATCTGAATAAACAATAGTGTAGTCAGGCTGTAGCTATAGGGGGTGCAGAAGAGGTATCAGTCTGGTCACGATACCGGGGCCGGCCACATTGTGGTGCGTTGTTTCTTTGGATTGAATTTGCCGTAAAAACCGCTCATACTTATATAGGTCGGTCCAGCCTCCCTCGATGGCACTTCAGCCCATGTGACCGCTGCATCCTGTGATTGGCTGCAGCGGTGGTCACATGGGATATAATGTCTACCCAGGAGGCCGGCCTCTGACGTCATCCAGGCCGGCCTCCTGGGATGATGTATCAGCCCATGTAACCACCGCTGCAGCCTCTGATTGGCTGCAGCAGTCACATGGGATTTTTCGTAGTTGGGATTTTTGCGGTGTAATCGCTGCGAATACGCTGCGAAAGTCGCAACACTTGGCTTTCTGTTGCAGGTTTTGCATCCCCATTGAACTCAAATAGGGAAAACCTGCAACGGAAAATCAACAAAAATGCAGCATAAACTGACATGTTGCGGAATTAAATTCTGCAACGCAGGGCAATTTATTAACGTTTACGCTGCGGTTTTTTTCCGTAACGTAGGCATGAGATTTTCTGAATCTCATCCACTTTGTTGCAACCGTATATGCTGCAGAAGTTCCACCCAGAATTCCGTTGCGGAAATTCCGCAGCGTTTACGCTACGCGGGAACCCGACCAGTCAATCTAAGTAAGCAGAGCTGTATCATAAAGCATGTGGGAGTGATAGAGCAGCATCCGGAGCCCCTGATGAGACAGTAAGGGTATGTTCACACGGAGTGTTTTCAGCCGTTTTTTGTAAGCCGTAAACATCCCCGAAAAACAGCTGAAAAATTGGAAGCAGAACGCCTCCAAACATCTGCCCATTGATTTCAATGGGAAAAACGGCGTTCTGTCCCGACGTATGGGGTTCTTTACGCGCCCGTTTTTAAAAACGGCCACGTAAAAAAGGGGCTGCAAAAAAGAAGTGCATGTCACTTCTTCAGCCGTTTTTTGGAGAAGTTTTTCATAGACTCCATAGAATAACAGCTCCAAAAACGCAGCGAAAAACACGACTTTGATTAAAAAAACTTCTGAAAATCAGGAGCTGTTTTCCCTTGAAAACAGCTCCGTATTTTCAGACATTTTTTATTTTGTGTGTGCACATACCCTAAATGTATTCCCAGACTACCTCAAACTCTAAGGGTATGTTCACACGGCCTATTTACGGACGTAAATCGGGCGTTTTTGCCCCGAATTACGCCCGAAAATAGCGCCTCAATAGCGCTGACAAACATCTGCCCATTGAAAGCAATGGGCAGACGTTTGTCTGTTCACACGAGGCGTATATTTACGCGCCGCTGTCAAATGACGGCGCGTAACTAGACGCCCGCGTCAAAGAAGTGACCTGTCACTTCTTTGGCCGTAATTGGAGCCGCTATTCATTGACTCCAATGAATAGCAGCGCTAATTACGGCCGTAATTGACGCGGCGTTCAAGCGCCTGCACATGCCGGTACGGCTGAATTTACGGGGATGTTTTCAGGCTGAAACATCCCCGTAATTTCAGCCGTTACGGACCCCCGCCGTGTGAACATACCCTAATAGACAATGCAGTTGAGCTGGAGTCACTGATCATCCCCTAATGGAGAACAGCCAGGCAGCCATCACTGAAGATAATAGGTAAGAAGTACCAAAATGTTGCTATTTAACTTAAAGGGGTATTCCAATCAGAGACACTTCAAAGCCACATATCTATTAGGCATTGATTGGAATATCCTGTGAAAAATGGTCTGCTTTTTTCCCCAACAACAAATTCCCTCTTGTCCACTCCCCTGAATGGGGATGAGCTGCAATACCAAACACAACCAATGGAAAATAGGGGCGCTGTTTCTGGAAAGAACAGATTCTGTATAAACGCCTTTAAAAGCGTTGTACAGGATTAGAAAAACATGGCTACTTTCTTTCCGACAACTGCGCCACACCTGTCCATGGGTTGTGTCTGGTATTGCAGCTCATTTCCACAAAATGAAGAGGGCTTTGCTGCAGTACAACACACGACCAGTGGACAGCTGTGGTGCTGTTTCTGGAAAAAAAATGGGTTTGTCTAATTCTGTACAACCCCTTTAATCTTGGTGGAAGAGTCATTTCTAGCAAGGCTCACCACAGTGTCGGCATTTGCGGATGTTGACCACCATGTTTCTGGGGTCTGCATAGACATATAAAAGGGGGACCAGTAGGGTCGAAGGAGATAGGCCCTTAATTTAAAGGAACATTCCAGTCAAAATGTATACACCGTGGGTTAAACGTAGAGCAAAGCTTAAGGGTGTGGTGCAGGATTCAAATAATACCAAAGAGAAAATCCTTGTGTCATGCTCCGCCCCCTGGAGTCCTGCACTAGTCATAACACAATGTATCAGTATTGCCTGGAGTGTCCCTTTAAATATAGGAACTCATTCCTATTCATGCCGTGGGCTCCGGTGATCTTTATGTACGCCCCTGATTATCCTCATCTACGTCTGCTGTTTGGAAGAAGTTTTTCTCTGTATTATTAATGTGTTTGTGTAGTAGATTGTAGATGTAGATTATCACTCCTGGAACGTTCTTGGCAACATCTCTCTACCGATGACTACACAATGAGCAATAGATATTACCTAAAGTCATTTAAAAGGAAGAAGATAAATGATACAGTATGTAGCGCGCAGTCATTAAAATGTAACAGTATATTCCGCGTGTTCTAGAAGTGTCCTCACCGCCGGGGTCTGAGAGCCTGAAACCCCTCCGGAATATCCTCTCATCTACTGCAGGTTAATAAAACGGCTAATATTCGAAATACACAGCAACCCTTTAATTAGGTAAAATCTGAATCTACAATGAGGAGCGAGCAATTCATTCAAATGTATGTAAAAATAATGCAACATGCCACGTAATGATTAAACGTTCTCGTCCTAATGCGTACGCGAACCAGCGCTCTCCGGCAATGCTCCACATTTACATCATAATAGATCGGGGGGGGGGTATCAGTACAGTAATAACAATGTGCGTCTGCATGTCATGTAAGAATGGAGGAGGCACCGGGTACTCGCAGCCACAAAACGCTGTATATACCTACTAGCACCATATATATATATTCCATACATTAGGTCCTATTCTACGCTTTCAGGAAAGTCAATGTGGGATCATTGCAAATTGGAATAAAATGATTTTCCTATATTCATGCCATCAAAATAAATAGTAAAACTCCCGCATAAAACAAGGCGTCATGCAGCAGCATCAATGAAAAAAAAATAAAAAAAGTTATGGCTGCTGACAGGCGGAGAGACAAAAACGGAAACATTTAGCTAGTCATTAAGGCCTGGTCATTAAGGGGTTAAAATCACTGGCAGGTGAAGTGAATAGCATTGATGATCTGGTTACAATGAGGCATGACAAGGGGGGGGGGGATATATTAGGGAGCAAGTGATCAGTCAGTTCTTGAAGTTGATGTTGGATGCAGGAAAAGTGGCAAGTGTGAGCATACCTCCCAACTTTCAGGTATCGCAGCTATTAAAGTAGCGCTGTGCCCGGGGAGTCCTCGATGAGCGGAGAAGCTCTGTACTAATGCTGAAGCAGGGAGCGGACTGTTCCCTGCTTCAGCATTGGGTTCAACTGTATCTGCACCCTAAGGACGCAGATACAGTTGACAACGGGAGATACCACCGGCTGCTCGGGAAAGCCGGACACCGCCCAGAATCCGGGACTGTCCCGCTGAATCCGGGATGTTTGGGAGGTATGGCGTAAGGATGTGAGCAACTGTGGCAAGGAACAAATTGTGATGCGTAGACGACTGGGTCAGAGCATCTCCAGAACGGCCGGTCCTGTGGGGTTTTTACCATTATGCAGTGGTTAGTACCTAACAGAAGTGGTCCAAGGAAGGGCAACCGGTGACCGACGACAGGGTCATGGACGCCCGAAACTCACTGATGCGCGTAGGTCTGATCTGGTCCGATCCCACAGAAAAGCTACTGTAGCAGAGGTTGATGAAAAAGTTACTGCTGGCTGTGATAGAAAGGTGTCAGAAGACGCAGAGTATCGCATCAAGGCCCCGTATCGTTAGCACTTTTTCCATACAAAAATACCGGCCAGGTTTAGAATATAATCTACACACCGGCCTCGTTCGTTTTATTTTTTTTTAGATTTTGTAAAAGTCACAACGAAAATGCCAGAAAACCAACACGTGTAAATGCACCCCAACATGGGCCAAAAGTAGGTGTTGTATTGGGGTAGTGATCTGGGAAAAAGACAGATCACACTCATTAGCATCCTCCTTTCTCCGGCGGCGCAGGCAGCGTGCCCATGTCCGGCTGCTAAATGTGAGGGTCTCTTGTTCTCTGCTGCGTTGCCCACTTAAATCAACCACTGGCACCGATCCCACGCTTGACCTAGCCCTGATGCGGCTGTTGTTCCTAGGTCTGGGTGGCCTGGCAAATGAGAGGCATCCAAATAAGAAGTAACCCGACTTCGCACGCACTATTTTATATTGCAAAATTACCAGCACTTGCGCTATCTGGTAAAAAATAAAATAATGAACGCCACTGGCCTCCCAGCGTGAATCGTGGCCGGGCCGGCGTTTTACTAGTTAGGTGGGAACTATGAGAGGGCCCAAACTCCCCTTTCTGCCATGTAAGAAGACATCAGTTGCATAAATGACACATGGTAGATTTTATAAATTGGGTGGGGTGCCCTGTACAGATTTTGCATTGGGTCCAGTGGGCCCCACTATCGCCTTCAGCAGTAAGCGGGGCACTGTCCTCTTGGTCTTTTCCTCCTTTTTACGGTCTCTTCTTCTCGTGGTGTAGTTGGGACCCTTTGGCTTCTGGGCCCTATAGTAACTTCCATGTCTGCTACCCCCGCCTGAAAGTTTTTGGGGTCATATACTTAAGCTGTGGTATTTTATGGCTCGATGGGACGCACTGCCAATATAGAGAAGAATACAGCCAGAAATCTTCTAAATATAATTGTATAAATGAATCAGAGTCTAACAAAGATATGACGTGAACCCCTCCGAGCCTTAAGTTTAATAGAACTGAACCTGATTCAGACCAACTTTTAATTACTTAAAAATCTGTGTTGGAATCTACGGGACCTCTGAGCATTGGCTGCTGGATATCATTAGATGAGCCGAGATGATTATTTCTAAGACTATTCAAAATGAGATAGAAGGGGTCTTATATAAACTGCACAGACAAAGGGGTTTTTATCTCCGATATTAAAATAACGTAGGTAATCAGTGGCAAAGAGCAGAGCTAAAATCAAATGGGGCCCCCTGCTGGAGCTAGTCGGTATCATCTCACACCACGATACCAAGACAGGATGCCCTGGACTTCCCATTTTTTTAGAGGAGCAAAATTACATGCTGGTCATTACCTTTTCCCGTTTTTTCTGTAATTGTTGTTAAAAGGTTATTCCCATCGCAGACATTTATGGTCTATCCATAGGAGTGTATGGAGAGAGCTGCGCACATCCACAGCCACCTCTCCATTCATTCTCCACGTGGATGCGGTAACCAGTGACAGCCCCACCAGGCAGAACGGGAATCTGGGCACTTCTACTGTCGACATAGGTATCGGTCACAGAGCTGGGACCCAGGACCATCAGACATTAGCATCTCCCATGAATATGCCATAAATGTCTGAGATGGGAATAACCCTTTAAGGCCAGTAGTGTGCAGGGCTGACACGTAGACAGGTCACTGCCTTCCACAAGCTCAGCACACTCTTCTCCTGCTGCTGTCATCATTCCTATTATCTGATTGGCTACAGAGTATTCTATTCCCACCCAATACATGACACATGCAGCCCTATCCAAATTAACAATCATATAACTGGATAGGTTACTGCCTCCCACAAGGTCAGAACACTCCGCTTCTGCTGCTGTCACAATTCCCATAATCTGCAATGAGTACGTTCACATACAGTGGTAATGGTGAAGCAGAAAGCAACACCATTACCGCACGACACGTGACCTTTTAGACATGGTAGTTTTTGCAGATTTGGGTGCTGGTTAAGGTCTCATGTATACAGCAAAGCTATACAGGTACACGCAGAGTCATGATGGTTCCATATTATACGCCGCCATATGTTATCTATGTATGGTATAATGATGCGTCTGATGGAGAACAGCACAATATTTTTTTCATCTTGGACTTTGTATGAATCATAAGAAAAGACCCCCAAATACTTCTGTATGAAAATCGGTGCAGTATGGGCCAATATACTACTATATGCTTCATATTACGGATATCTATAATATGGATATGTGCATGAAGCCTTAGGGTATGTTCACACAGGGCAGATATGCTGCGTAAAAGCGCCCTGGTTGCCGCAGGGAATTATGGCCGAATAACCGCACCAAATTGTAATGTCCGCAGCGGAAAACTGTATGTAAAAAAGTTTTTATACTTACCCATAGCCATGTGACACGTCCCTCTGCCAGCCTGCAGCCTGGCCTCCTGGGATAACATTTCATGCCATGCGACCGCTGCAGCCTGTGATTGGCTACAGCGGTCACATGGGATGAAACGTCGTCCCAGGAGGCCAGCCTGGACAAAGAAGCACAGAATTCTGTGCAAGTAGAAAAACAAAATCTGCGTTTTCCGCCGCAAAAATCGCAACATCTGCTATTTGTCGCAGGTTTTACCTCCCCGTTAAATTAAATGGGGAAAACCTGCAACAAAAAAAAGCTGCGATTACGCAAATACAAAATAACATGCTGGGGATAAAAAAACGCACTGCATGTAAATATCTGAGCGTTTTTTCAGCTTATCATTTACGCAGCGTGTGGATGAGATTTCTTCAAATATACTACAGTATTACGTTGTTGCGGAAAATCCGCAGTATTTACACTACGTGTGAACCCGTCCTTAAAACACATCAATACATATCTATACATGGACCCGCGAGTGAAAAGATAAGAAATGGCAGAAGTTCAAGCGACTACTGGAGGAAAAAAAAATGATAGAATTGAATCTACATTTACCCTTCATAATAAACGAGCGCAGGCTCCAAAAATATTTGGAAACGAGACCATCTTATCTTCTAAAATATTAATTGTTATTAATTCATCTGGAGACGGCATTTCAAACAGTTGAATCGGCAAAATCCAACAAATCGTTCAAAATAATTGGTTTTACGTTGGGAATTAATCAAACATTTGCAGACTTGCACATTTGGGCTCATTTTGTCCTGCTTACTTTGATTTTCTATAAATCCCAATTAAAATATACTGCGAATAAATATTCTATATAAATATATATGTGTTATTGTAATGACGGGGGGTAGGGAAACGGACAAGTGAGCCCTAGTCTACCCGCCACTCTGTCCCTGCCTACTTGCAACGACCCGCCCTAGGCGACGGGGTACAACTGGGCGGCGGTCCTTGCGCTCAGTAAGTGCACGACAAACACGACAAACATACAAGGGAATACAAGCAAGGGAAAGGGGCAGTTGCCCACGGCAACACCGTGAGCAACCAGAGTGGTGAACGAGCCGAGTCAAGCCAGGAGTGTGCGAGGTACAAAACGAAGAGCAGAAGAGTAGTCAGTAAGCCAGGGTCTGTATGGAGCAGGATCAAAATAGAAGGAGCTGTAGCTGGGCCAGGAAACCACACGAAAAGAATCACAAGCACCGAGGGACAGGAAGGGCAGGCTTAAATAGACCGAGGGCGGGAGCTAGCTGAGTCTGGCCAGGTTGCGATAGGCTCTCCCACTCCTAAGCCTGCCAGCCTGAGTGGTGGAAGCTGGAGTCAGTCTCAGGGATGTAGATTCAGGTGCTGACTGATTAATTATGGGAGTTAACCCCGAAGCTGTGCCTGGCAGATCCTTTACAGTACCCCCCCTTTTATGAGGGGCCACCGGACCCTTTCTAAGTGGACCTGGCTTACTGGGGAAACGCAGGTGGAACCTCCTGACCAATACCCCAGCGTGAACATCCCGGGAGGGTACCCAAGTCCTCTCCTCGGGCCCGTATCCTCTCCAATGGACCAGGTACTGGAGGGAGCCTTGGACCATCTTGCTGTCCACAATCTTGGCCACCTCGAATTCCACCCCCTCAGGGGTGAGGACGGGAACAGGAGGTCTCCCCGAGGGAGCCAAGGACGGGGAGCAGCGTTTAAGGAGGGAGGCATGAAACACGTCGTGTATACGAAAAGACGGGGGTAACTCCAGCCGGAAGGAGACAGGATTGAGGACCTCAATGACCTTATACGGCCCAATAAACCGGGGAGCAAACTTCTTGGACGGAACCTTGAGACGCAAGTTCCTAGACGACAACCACACCAGATCCCCGACCATAAACAGGGGGTTAGCAGAACGTTTTCTATCAGCCTGAGTTTTTTGTACGCACTGGGACGCCTCTAGGTTCTTCTGAACCTGGGCCCAGACTGTGCACAGTTCCCGATGAACGACCTCTACCTCGGGATTGTTGGAACTACCAGGTGAAACGGAGGAGAACCGTGGATTAAACCCAAAATTACAGAAAAAGGGGGAGACCCCTGACGAGTTACTGACCCGGTTATTAAGGGAAAATTCGGCGAGGGGAATGAATGAGACCCAATCATATTGACAGTCAGAGACAAAACACCTTAAATATTGTTCTAGAGATTGATTAGTCCTCTCAGTTTGGCCATTGGTTTCAGGATGGAAGGCAGAGGAGAAGGACAGATCAATCTCCAACTTCATACAGAAGGCTCTCCAAAACAATGAAACAAATTGTACCCCTCTGTCCGAAACAATATTGACAGGGACCCCATGGAGACGCAGGATGTGTTTGACAAACAAGGTAGCCAACGTCTTGGCGTTGGGTAGTTTCTTGAGGGGGACAAAGTGGCACATCTTACTAAAGCGGTCTACTACCACCCACACCACCGACTTGCCTTGGGATGGAGGCAAATCGGTGATAAAATCCATGGAGATATGTGTCCAAGGTCTCTGGGGAATGGGCAACGAACGCAGTAAGCCCGCTGGTCGGGACCTGGGAGTCTTGGACCTAGCACAAACCTCACAAGCGGCGACGTAGGCCTTAACGTCTTTAGGCAACCCAGGCCACCAATAGTTTCTAGTAATGAGGTGTTTGGTACCCAGGATGCCTGGATGACCAGATAGTGCGGAGTCATGATTTTCCCTAAGTACCCTTAGCCGGAATTGCAGGGGAACAAACAGCTTGTTCTCAGGAAGGTTCCCGGGAGCTGAACCTTGATCAGCAGCAATTTCAGAGACTAAATCAGAATCGATCGAGGAAATGATTATACCTGGAGGCAAAATACAAGCAGGATCTTCCTCCGAAGGAGGGCTGGCCATGAAGCTACGCGACAGTGCATCAGCCTTAATATTTTTAGACCCAGCCCTATAGGTAACCAAAAAATTGAATCTGGTAAAAAATAACGCCCATCGAGCTTGTCTCGGGTTTAGCCTCCGGGCAGATTCTAGGAAAACCAGATTCTTGTGGTCGGTAAGGACCGTTACCTGGTGCCTAGCCCCCTCCAGGAAGTGGCGCCACTCTTCAAATGCCCATTTAATGGCTAAGAGTTTGCGGTTGCCAATATCATAGTTACTCTCAGTTGGCGAAAACTTCCTGGAGAAGTAGGCACAGGGGCGGAGATGGGTGAGGGACCTGGTACCCTGGGACAAGACAGCCCCCACTCCCACCTCAGATGCGTCAACTTCCACGATAAATGGCTCCATTTGGTTGGGCTGAACCAGCACCGGGGCCGAGATAAAGCACCTCTTAAGGACCTCAAAAGCCTGGACAGCCTCAGGAGGCCAGTGGAGGAGATCAGCTCCTTTGCGAGTGAGGTCTGTAAGAGGCTTAGCGATGACCGAGAAGTTAGCAATAAATCTCCTATAATAATTAGCGAACCCCAAAAAACACTGTAACGCCTTCAGGGAGGCAGGTTGGACCCATTCCGCCACAGCCTGAACCTTGGCGGGGTCCATGCGGAATTCATGAGGAGTGAGGATTTGACCCAAAAATTGTATTTCCTGTACCCCAAACACACATTTTTCGGTTTTGGCAAACAGTTTGTTTTCCCGAAGGACCTGGAGCACCTTCCTGACATGCTCAATGTGGGAGGACCAGTCCTTGGAAAACACCAGTATGTCATCAAGGTACACTACAAGAAATATCCCCAGGTAATTTCTCAAAATCTCATTTATGAAATTCTGGAAGACCGCAGGGGCATTACACAACTCAAAGGGCATGACGAGGTATTCTAAATGGCCTTCGGGCGTGTTAAACGCAGTCTTCCACTCATCCCCCTCTTTGATGCGGATAAGGTTATACGCCCCCCGTAGATCCAACTTAGAGAACCATTGGGCCCCCTGAACCTGATTGAAGAGATCAGGAATCAAAGGAAGGGGATACTGGTTCCTTACCGTGACCTTATTCAGGCTACGGTAGTCAATGCATGGCCTAAGACCACCATCCTTCTTCCCTACGAAGAAGAAGCCAGCACCTACAGGGGAAGTAGAGGGACGAATGTAACCCTTGGCCAGGCATTCCTGGATATACTCTCTCATGGCTTCACGTTCGGGACAAGAAAGATTAAATATCCTACCCTTAGGAAGCTTAGCTCCTGGTACCAATTCGATAGCGCAATCGTATTCTCTATGAGGAGGTAACACTTCGGAGGCCTCCTTAGAGAAAACATCAGCAAAGTCCTGAACAAACTCGGGTAGCGTGTTCGCCTCCTCAGGGGGAGAAATAGAATTAACAGAAAAACATGACGTAAAACATTCATTACCCCATTTGGTTAGCTCCCCAGTATTCCAGTCAAACGTGGGATTATGCAACTGCAACCAGGGAAGGCCTAGAACCAAATCGTACGATAATCCCTGCATCAACAGTACAGAGCACTGCTCCAAATGCATGGAGCCAACAAGGAGTTCAAAAACAGGGGTATGCTGTGTAAAATAACCATTAGCAAGAGGAGTGGAGTCGATACCCACTACCGGGACAGGTTTAGGCAAATCAATCAGAGGCATAGCAAGAGACATAGCAAATTCCACAGACATGATATTAGTAGAGGACCCTGAATCCACGAAGGCACTGCCGGTAGCAGACCTACCACCAAAAGAGACCTGAAAGGGAAGCAAGATCTTAGTACGTTTCCTATTTACGGGAAATACCTGTGCGCCCAAGTGACCTCCCCGATGATCACTTAGGCGCGGAAGTTCTCTGGCTGCATTCTTACGCTTAGGACAGTTGTTCACTTGATGCTTGTCATCCCCACAGTAGAAGCAGAGACCATTCTTCCTGCGGAATTCTCTACGTTGTTGGGGGGACACGGAGGCCCCGAGTTGCATAGGTATCTCTGAGTCTTTTGGGGAGGAACGAAGCAACGGAACTTCGGGAGGCATCATGGGAGAGTCGGAGGAGAAAACACATAAACGTTCACGTTGTCGTTCCCTGAGACGTCGGTCAAGTCGTACCGCTAAAGCCATAACCTGGTCTAGGGAGTCAGAAGAGGGATAGCTAACTAGCAGGTCTTTCAGGGCATTCGACAGACCCAACCTAAACTGGCACCTTAAGGCAGGGTCATTCCACTGAGAAGCTACGCACCACTTCCTAAAGTCAGAACAATACTCCTCAACAGGTCTCTGTAACGGCGGGAAGGAGGTGAAGGGAAAGTGAGCCCTAATCTACCCACCGCCCTGTCCCTGCCTACTTGCAACGACCCGCCCTAGGCGACGAGGTACAACTGGGCGGCGGTCCCTACGCTGGCTAAGTGCACAGGAAGACAAACAGGGAACACGCAAGGGAAGGGGCAGTAGCCACGGAACGCCACGAGGAAACGGGGCGGCGAACGAACAGTCAGGACCAGGACGAAGTGAGTACACCCGAGCGGGCACGGAGACAGAAGCAAGCCAGGGGCAAAGCAAAGCAGGTCAAGCAGAACTGCAGCAAGGCAGAAGCACGGCAGAAGCAGGCTGGAGCAAGTAGCAGTGGGGCCAGGAATCCAAAAGAATTACAAGCACTGAGGGAGAGCACAGGGCAGGTAATAAAGGGCAGGGGGCGGAGCTAACTCCGACAGACCAGGCCGCGATAGGCTCTCCCACTCCTGAGCCTGCCACCCTGGTTGGTGGGAGATGGTGTCAGTCGAACAGGTCTGGCCTCAGGTGTGGATTGATTAATCCCAGGAGTATAGCTAGATGAAGTACCTGGCAGATCCCTAACAGTACTCCCCCTTTTATGAGGGGCCACCGGACCCTTACTAAGGGGACCCGGTTTAGTGGGGAAGAGGAGGTGGAACCTCCTGATCAATACCCCAGCGTGAACATCACGGGCAGGTACCCAAGTCCTCTCCTCCGGCCCGTATCCTCTCCAATGGACCAGGTACTGGAGGGAGCCCTGGACCATCCTACTGTCCATAATCTTGGCCACCTCGAATTCCACCCCCTCAGGGGTGAGAACGGGAACAGGAGGTATCCTCGAGGGGGACCAGGACGGGGAGCAGCGTTTAAGGAGGGAGGCATGGAAGACGTCATGTATGCGAAAGGATGGGGGGAGCTCCAGACGGAAGGATACAGGGTTGAGGACTTCAATGATCTTATAAGGTCCAATAAATCGGGGAGCAAACTTCCTGGACGGGACCTTAAGGCGCAAGTTCCTGGACGACAACCAGACCAAATCCCCGACGACAAACCGGGGGTTAGCAGAACGTCTACTATCCGCCTGAATCTTTTGTGCGCTCTGGGACGCCTCTAGGTTCTTCTGAACCTGGGCCCAGACAGTGCACAGTTCCCGATGAACCTCCTCTACCTCAGGATTATTGGAACAACCAGGGGAGACGGAGGAGAACCTTGGGTTAAACCCGAAATTACAGAAAAACGGGGAGACCCCTGACGAGTTACTGACCCGGTTATTCAGGGAAAATTCAGCAAGGGGAAGGAATGAGACCCAATCGAATTGACAGTCAGAGATGAAGCACCTTAAATATTGTTCCAGGGATTGGTTGGTCCTTTCCGTTTGGCCATTAGTTTCGGGATGGAAGGCGGAGGAGAAGGACAGATCAATCTCCAACTTTTTACAAAAAGCTCTCCAAAATAAGGAAACAAATTGTACCCCTCTGTCAGAAACGATATTGACTGGGGCCCCATGGAGATGCAGGATGTGTTTCACAAACAAAGAAGCTAACGTCTTGGCGTTAGGTAGCTTCTTAAGGGGCACAAAGTGGCACATCTTGCTGAAGCGGTCGACTACCACCCACACCACCGACTTGCCCTGAGATGGAGGCAAATCGGTGATAAAATCCATGGAGATATGGGTCCAAGGTCTCTGGGGAATGGGCAAGGAACGTAGTAGGCCCGCAGGTCGGGACCTAGGGGTTTTGGACCTAGCACAAACCTCACAAGCGGCGACGTAAGCCCTAACATCTTTAGGCAACCCAGGCCACCAATAGTTTCTGGTAATGAGGTGTTTGGTGCCCAAGATGCCAGGATGACCAGATAGAGCGGAGTCATGGTTTTCCCTGAGTACCCTCAGCCGGTATTGCAGGGGAACAAACAGTTTGTCCCCAGGGACGTTCCCGGGAACTGCACCCTGATCAGCCGCGATATCAGAAGCTAAATCAGAATCCGTGGCAGAGACGATTATACCAGGGGGTAAAATACAAGCAGGATCCTTCTCGGAAGGAGGATTGGCCATGAAACTACGTGACAGAGCGTCAGCCTTAATATTCTTGGACCCAGCCCTATAGGTAACCAAGAAATTAAATCTGGTAAAGAATAGTGCCCACCGAGCTTGTCTAGGATTAAGCCTCCGGGCCGATTCTAGGAAAACCAGATTCTTGTGATCCGTAAGGACCATTACCTGGTGTCTGGCCCCCTCCAGGAAGTGCCGCCACTCCTCAAAAGCCCATTTAATGGCTAGAAGTTCGCGGTTGCCAATATCATAGTTACTCTCCGTGGGCGAAAACTTCCTAGAGAAGTAAGCACAGGGGCGGAGATGGGTGAGGGAGCTGGTACCCTGGGACAAGACGGCCCCCACTCCCACCTCGGAAGCGTCAACCTCCACAATAAATGGCTCCTCTTGGTTGGGCTGAATCAGCACGGGGGCCGAGATAAAGCACTTCTTGAGAGTCTCAAAGGCCTGGACGGCCTCAGGGGGCCAATGGAGGACATCGGCACCCTTGCGGGTAAGGTCCGTAAGAGGCTTAGCGACGACCGAGAAGTTGGCAATAAATCTCCTGTAATAGTTGGCGAACCCTAAAAAACACTGTAACGCCTTAAGGGAGGCAGGTTGGACCCATTCCGCCACAGCTTGAACCTTGGCAGGGTCCATGCGGAATTCATGAGGAGTGAGGATTTGCCCTAAAAATGGTATCTCCTGTACCCCAAAGACACATTTTTCAGTCTTAGCAAACAGATTATTCTCCCGAAGGACCTGGAGCACCTTCCTGACATGCTCCACGTGGGAGGACCAGTCCTTGGAAAACACCAGTATGTCATCAAGGTACACAACAAGAAAATTACCCAGGTACTCTCTCAGGATTTCATTAATAAAATTCTGGAAGACAGCAGGGGCATTACACAACCCAAAGGGCATGACCAGGTATTCGAAATGACCCTCGGGTGTGTTGAACGCAGTTTTCCACTCATCCCCCTCTTTGATGCGGATAAGGTTATATGCCCCCCATAGATCGAACTTAGAAAACCATTGGGCTCCCTGAACCTGATTAAAAAGATCCGGAATCAAAGGAAGTGGGTACTGGTTCCTTACGGTGACCTTATTCAGGTTACGATAATCAATGCACGGCCTAAGACCACCATCCTTCTTCCCCACGAAGAAGAAGCCAGCACCTACAGGAGAAGTCGAGGGGCGAATGAAACCCTTGGCCAGGCATTCTTGGATATACACCCTCATCGCTTCACGTTCAGGACATGAAAGATTAAATATCCTACCCTTAGGAAGCTTGGCACCAAGCACCAAATCGATAGCGCAATCGTAATCTCTATGGGGGGGCAACACCTCGGAGGCCTCCTTAGAAAACACATCGGCGAAGTCCTGAACAAACTCAGGAAGCGTGTTTACCTCCTCCCGGGGAGAAATAGAGTTAACGGAAAGACATGACATAAGACATTCATTACCCCATTTGGTGAGATCCCCAGTATTCCAATCAAACGTGGGATTATGCAACTGCAACCAGGGAAGGCCTAAAACCAGATCAGACGATAATCCCTGCATCACCAGTACAGAGCACTGCTCCAAATGCATGGAGCCAACCAGGAGTTCAAAAACAGGAGTATGCTGAGTAAAATAACCATTAGCAAGGGGGGTTGAGTCGATTCCTACTACAGGGATAGGATAAGGTAAATCAATACAAGGCATCTTTAGAGACATAGCAAATTCCACAGACATGATATTAGCAGATGAGCCAGAATCCACGAAAGCACTGCCCGTGGCAGACCGGCCAGCAAACGAGACCTGAAAGGGAAGCAAAATTTTATTGCGTTTCACATTAACGGGAAATACCCGTGCGCCCAAGTGACCTCCCCGATGATCACTTAGGCGCGGAAGTTTTCCGGCTTCTTATTCTTGCGCCTGGGACAGGTGTTCAGTAGATGCTTGTCGTCCCCACAGTAGAAGCAGAGACCATTCATTCTGCGAAACTCCCTACGTTGTCGAGGGGACATGGAGGCCCCGAGTTGCATAGGTACCTCCGAGTCCTCCGTGGAGGGGCGAGGAGACGGAACCTCGGGGGGGATCGCAGAAAAGTCAGAGGGGAGCACACTGAAGCGTTCTAGCTGACGTTCCCTGAGACGTCGGTCAAGTCGTACTGCTAGGGCCATAACCTGGTCAAGGGAGTCAGGCGAGGGGTAGCTAACCAGCAGATCCTTCAGGGCGTCAGATAATCCTAACCTAAACTGGCACCTTAGGGCCGGATCGTTCCACTGAGAAGCTACGCACCACTTCCTAAAATCAGAACAGTATTCCTCAACCGGTCTCCTACCCTGACGTAAGGTCACCAGCTGACTCTCGGCTAAAGCAGTCCTGTCAGTCTCGTCGTAAATGAGTCCGAGGGCAGAGAAAAAACAATCAACAGAGGAAAGTTGAGGGGCGTCAGGAGCCAAGGAGAAGGCCCACTCTTGAGGCCCTTCCTGGAGTCGGGATATGATGATACCCACCCGCTGGTTCTCGGAACCTGAGGAGTGGGGCTTTAGGCGGAAATACAGTCTGCAACTCTCCCGGAAGGAGAGAAACGTCTTACGGTCCCCTGAAAACCGGTCAGGTAACTTGAGGTCGGGTTCTAGAGGTGAGGTGAGGGGTACTACTAAAGCAGCGTCACCCTGATTGACCCTTTGGGCCAGGGCCTGGACCTGTAGGGAGAGGCGCTGCATCTGCTGGGTCAGGGTCTCAAGGGGGTCCATGACAGCGTCAGCGTAGGAGAAATGGTAGACTAGGTAAGGGCTTGTAATTATGTAATGGCAGGAAGGAGGTGAAGGGAAAGTGAGCCCTAATCTACCCACCGCCCTGTCCCTGCCTACTTGCAACGACCCGCCCTAGGCGACGAGGTACAACTGGGCGGCGGTCCCTACGCTGGCTAAGTGCACAGGAAGACAAACAGGGAACACGCAAGGGAAGGGGCAGTAGCCACGGAACGCCACGAGGAAACGGGGCGGCGAACGAACAGTCAGGACCAGGACGAAGTGAGTACACCCGAGCGGGCACGGAGACAGAAGCAAGCCAGGGGCAAAGCAAAGCAGGTCAAGCAGAACTGCAGCAAGGCAGAAGCACGGCAGAAGCAGGCTGGAGCAAGTAGCAGTGGGGCCAGGAATCCAAAAGAATTACAAGCACTGAGGGAGAGCACAGGGCAGGTAATAAAGGGCAGGGGGCGGAGCTAACTCCGACAGACCAGGCCGCGATAGGCTCTCCCACTCCTGAGCCTGCCACCCTGGTTGGTGGGAGATGGTGTCAGTCGAACAGGTCTGGCCTCAGGTGTGGATTGATTAATCCCAGGAGTATAGCTAGATGAAGTACCTGGCAGATCCCTAACAGTCTCTTACCCTGACGTAAGGTCACCAGCTGACTCTCGGCAAAGGCAGTCCTGTCAGTCTCGTCATAAATAAGTCCGAGAGCAGAAAAGAAACAATCAACGGAGGAAAGTTCAGGGGCGTCAGGAGCCAAGGAGAAGGCCCACTCTTGGGGCCCTTCCTGGAGACGGGACATAATTATACCCACCCGCTGGCTCTCAGAACCTGAGGAATGAGGCTTTAAACGAAAGTAAAGCCTACAACTCTCCCGAAAGGAGAGAAAAGCCCTCCGGTCCCCTGAGAACCGGTCGGGCAACTTGAGGTGGGGTTCAAGAGGTGAGGTGAGGGGAACTACCAAGGTAGCATCAGGCTGGTTGACCCTCTGAGCCAGGGCCTGGACCTGTAGGGAGAGACCCTGCATTTGCTGAGCCAGGGTCTCACGGGGGTCCATAGTGGTGTCAGGGACCAGGGTAGACTAGGTATAGGCTTGTGATTATGTAATGACGGGGGGTAGGGAAATGGACAAGTGAGCCCTAGTCTACCCGCCACTCTGTCCCTGCCTACTTGCAACGACCCGCCCTAGGCGACGGGGTACAACTGGGCGGCGGTCCCTGCGCTCAGTAAGTGCACGACAAACACGACAAACATACAAGGGAATACAAGCAAGGGAAAGGGGCAGTTGCCCACGGCAACACCGTGAGCAACCAGAGTGGTGAACGAGCCGAGTCAAGCCAGGAGTGTGCGAGGTACAAAACGAAGAGCAGAAGAGTAGTCAGTAAGCCAGGGTCTGTATGGAGCAGGATCAAAATAGAAGGAGCTGTAGCTGGGCCAGGAAACCACACGAAAAGAATCACAAGCACCGAGGGACAGGAAGGGCAGGCTTAAATAGACCGAGGGCGGGAGCTAGCTGAGTCTGGCCAGGTTGCGATAGGCTCTCCCACTCCTAAGCCTGCCAGCCTGAGTGGTGGAAGCTGGAGTCAGTCTCAGGGATGTAGATTCAGGTGCTGACTGATTAGTTCTGGGAGTTAACCCCCGAAGCTGTGCCTGGCAGATCCTTTATAGTTATATATATGTGTAATATATATATGTAATATATATATATATATATATATATATATATATATACCAGTAAAAAAACGGCAGCACTCTGTTTCCACGTATAAATTCAAGTAATGAAGGGTGCCAGCTGATAGTCCCGATGATGTGCGATAAACTGCCCATGTCCATGCATGTACAATATTTGGGTATATTTACCCTTTAGGTGCTGTGTACAGACAGTATGAGCAATTTTCTAATCCGATTTATATTTCCTATCTATATTGCATACAAGCGTTTTTTGGCGATCGATTTTTTTAAATTCTCGGAGCGACATATCATCTCCGGGATATACTGATCGATCACCTACAACTGAATGCTGAGAGGACTTTGTTTACTAAACGATCGGTATCCTAGTTACTAAAGCGAGATGTCATATCCGGCCGGACTGATCCGACGCATGCGCATTGGAGCCGGACAGATACGGGCTGTGAATGACAGGCTTCATACGTCAAACAACAATACCTGCTCTCTGATTGGCTAAGTGGTCGTGCAGTCTACGATTTTCACCCAGCTGTTGAATATTGCGATTCATGTAATTATGTCTTTTCTTGCATGAAAAATGTATGTTTTATGTTGCTTTTAATATTAATTCATTGTTTTCACAATATGTATCGATTTATGTCACTTCGATACTCTTTTATTGTTTGTATCACGTTGTTTTGAGATGTATATATCAACCTCATTATTTTAATGGGATTGACGATACTGATTGGATACACACTATATAAACCACTGAATATGTATGTATCACTATGCTTGAGAAAGGTCCCAAGGTGGGACGGAAACGTTGCATTGTCATGTTGGCACAATAAATTTAACTTTTCACCTTGATCATCGGAGTGCTGCTGAATTTTCTTCTTGGATATATATATAAAATTTCACAATATATTTTATTTTTTGGGTTTGCAATTTACATTGGAGCTTCAAAAAATAAAAGCAAAAATAAAAAATTTATTCTGTAGCTTATATATTAATTCCCAAAAATATGACTAGCAACAATGAGTGAAGAAAACAGACAACAGAATGGAATATTTAGTCGTATCCCATGGTTGGAGTGTTTTATTTTCACTATTTTCAAGCTGAGAGCATTTGATACATTGTCCCTAAGGGCTAAATTCATCAAAGGCCATTTCTCTCTTTTTTTTTTTTATGACTTCACATGAGAAAAATGAGATTTGGCGTTCCGTTATTCCATGGGGCTGATTCATCAAAGTGTCATGATATCTGTTATCTCCCGTCCTGTTCAATTGGCTCTGTAGAATAACATTGACTGAAGTGTCATTCATCACAAATTTGATTAATAGACCCCTTTAATATTAGTTAAACGTTACATTATATTGTAAATTGGGAATCAGTTGGAGATGGTAAACAGATTAAGGCTTCGTTCACATCTGCGTCGGGGCTCTGTTCAGGGGTTCCGTCGGCGCTTTCCCTCAGGGGAACCCATGAACGGAATCCAAACGGAAACCATAGGTTTTTCGTTTGCATCACCATTGATTTCAACGGTGACGGAACTGGCGCAAATAGTTTCCGTTTGTCTCCGTTGTGTAAGGGTTCCGTTGATTTGGCAGAATGAATTGCGCAGTTGACTGCGGTATTGTTTCTATCAAAATGACGGAACCCTTACACATCGGTGACAAACGGAAACTATTTGCAGCAGATCAGTCACCGCTGAAACCTATGGTGATGCAAACGGAAACCTTCTGTTCATGGGTTCCCCTGACGGAAAGGCCCGAGAGAACCCATGAACGGAGTCCCAATGCAGATGTGAACAAAGCCTAACAAGCTGAGGGTAAAAAAAATAAAAAAAAGTAAAAACAAATTGAACACCTATTAGTATTCCCACAGATTACAGCCGATCGCTGGGGGTCCTTGCAACGCGACACTTTGTGATCATCTTATCGTCATTGGACCTTATAATAAAAAGGATTGTACAAACCCGCTTTAATAATTGTAGAAATAAGGGTATGTTCACACGGCAGCCTCCGTTACGGATCTGTTTTCAGGAGAAAACAGCTCCGTAATTTCAGACGTAATGGAAAGTGCAGGCGTTTTTCGCTGCGTCCATTACGGCCGTAATTGGAGCTGTTTTTCCATGGAGTCAATGGAAAACGGCTCCAATTACGTCTGAAGAAGTGACAGGCACTTCTTTGACGCGGGCGTCTTTTGTACGCGCCGTCTTTTGACAGCGGCGCGTAAAAAAAATGACCGTCGGCACAGAACATCGTAAAGCCCATTCAAATGAATGAGCAGATGTTTGCCGGCGCTTTTGAGCCGCATTTTCGGACGTAATTCGAGGCTAAAACGCCCGAATTACGTCCGTAAATAAGGTGTGTGAACATACCCTTAAGGTTCTGGATCCTTCTAATATACTTTGGGGCAGATTTACTAAGACCTGATTCAGATGAGCGTATTTCACGTCCGTGTGCTGTCCGTGTTTTTCACAGACACCACACGGACCGATGAAATTCAATGGGTTATCCAGACATGCGTGGTTTTTCACGCAGCGTGTGTCCGTTGCGTGAAACTCGCTGCATGTCCTATTCTGGTGTGTTTTTGCGCACAGCGCAAACTTTGCAATCTATGGGTGCGGGAAAATCACAGACCGCACACGGACGTCTTAGTCAGAAGTCCATAACAGTAAGATGTGAGTAACGCTAGGGCTACATGGTGACTTTTACCGCGTTACTTCGTGTCGCGCAACTTGCGGAAAGCAAAACCACGAGATTGACTTTTATTACCTGTGTCGCGGCCAAATTCACCGTGTATCCCCAGCCTAAGTCATTAGCCTCCTTATAGAGAAGTTGGATCATGTGATGTCCATGCGCCCAACTTGGAAATCTGTTTTCCGATAGCATTTAACCCACCCTCCGGCGTAAAAGCGTAGCGCCAGCGTAAAAATGAAAAAAGTCACACATTTTTGCGCAAAACAGCCATGTGCCCAAATTTGTTACTTTTTCGCATAGTGCCTACCCCTTAATAAATGAGGACCTTTGTGTTTCAATTTCTCAACATTTTAGAGAAAATTTCTCTGCTTGCTGTCAGTAAATGGAGACATTTATGTTTATATCCAGAGACTGAAAACCGAAGACTTCTCACAGCTGAGAGTTTGCTACAATTGTATCAAGACTGTGCAGCCCATTGTTTATCCAATCACATACAAATTGTTATGTCTATCGCTATGGCGGCCATATTGGTTGCCATCCAGCTTTCCCAGAAACAGATCTCGATGAACGGTTAAATAGAATTTAGTAACATTTTTCAGGATTTGGATTTGCTGCTGATTTTAGAAGGAATTTCTCATTAACGGATCATCGTCTGGCTCCGGCGTATGGAGAGAAAGGTACGTCACATCCAGTTACATTATTCTTCTCTCTACCTTTGAAACGTCTTCATATGTTCACAGAAAATTCTTCTACTGCTTAAAGCTTTCAAATCGTTTCCTGTCACCAGCAGAATTCGCAGCCACAGCTGTCCGCACATCTGCGCAACAACCGCAGCAAAAGAATGCGTTTGAAGGCTGACAATCTGCAGGGGAAATAATCCTGGATTAAACCTTTGTAGAGCGTCTGCTTATTGCGCTAAACTTTACTGATGACACCAGCGAAAATCGCCTGCAAAACTAAAACAAGACACGGGAAATATAGCGGCGGCGGAGGCGGCTCACATCACGTCTAGAGTCGCCGTTCTCAGGACTCCCCGAACATATCAGCTATGATTCTTGAAACACCGGCCTATAAAGAATGTAGGTCAGACCGGAGATATGATGCCAAAACCTGTTTAATACAATATGGAATGAGGAGGGAAAATGATGGACGCAATCTGGCCGTACTGGAGGCTGAACGAGTCCCTCGCGTGCATTCATCAGTCCCATGTAAATCCAGATACACACGGACATCTCACAGTACGGGTAGGAACACGCACAGCGAGTTCAGGGCGGATACGATGCGTCAAGCTGCACATCCGTATCCACCGGGAATGCCGCCTGAAAAGCGACGTATTTTCAGGCGGAATTTCCACAGCAGAAAGCAGCGCCAGAAAAAAAAAAAAAATGTTTTCATACTTACGCCGGACCCGTCGTTTTGCCGGAAGCAACAGCGAAGTCGTGTAGGCTATCGCTTCGCTATTGCTTCCGGCAAAACGACGGGTCCGGTGCACAAGAGACAAACAGAAACCATGGGCACCGGATCCGTCACCATTGAAATCAATGCTGATGGAAACAGAAACCTCTAGTATCCGTATGTGTCTGCTCAGGGTCCCGTTCTGACGGAAACCTCAGACGGAACGTCAGAACGGGACCCCAACGCAGATGTGAACGAGGCCCAACATGAATATTTAAACATATTATAGAACCTAATCTACCATGTCAAAGCACCACAGTTGCAGTGAACAATTATGTAATGGAACTCCTGACGAAGGTAGCGAAACGCGTGTCGAGGTGTCTCCTCGGATTGGGAACAGTGTCATCTGCCTTCATGTCTGCCTCAGGTAATAGACTTAGGTTATAAATATAAAATGGTTTGGATCTTTTTCCATTTATTGTATCGCATACCTGTGGTTTATCTAGGGGGTCAGAGTCTAGATTCCTGATGGAACAATTATGCATCATTGGAATGTGCTATTTATACTAATTGTATAGGGTCATGTTGGGCCTTCCCATCCGAGGCTTCTTTTAAATTTTGTGTTTTTTATCTATTGTATGTAATTGTGTGGGGGGGGGTTCCCTAGGATTGGGATAATAAAGATTAATATTTTTTTATACTATTGGAATACTTTTGTATTTTTTGGTTTAGGCATATAATTTTTTTTTTATGAACAATTATGTACAGACCTACAAACAATGGGGTAGTGGGGACGGGAGGGGTAAGGATACAGAAAAAGACAGTTCGCTATCTATTAAATCAGATCAGTCTCAAGTTGCAATGAGTTCAGAATTATTTGCAGTGTGTTATCTAGTTGACATAGATCAAATTAAATCAATTGGGATTTATATTCTATCCATGGGTTCTAAATACATAGAAATTATGCGTGTTTGTGGTCCTGCCAGCGGGTAAACTCCTCAAGTCTACAGATCTGATGGACCTCATCGACCCATTGTGTTTTAGATGGAGAAGAGGGCTGAAGCCAACAGAGTGGGATTAAGTATTTGGCGGCAGCTATCAAATGAGTTGCTAGTTGTGATTTAGAGGGTTTGAAATCTGTAGAAGGTAACACTAGGGCGATCAATTCTATAGAGAGTCAGATATTAGATTTGCAAATCCTATTCATATCAAGGTTCACTTCCTTCCAGAAATCCTTGACCAGCGGGCAGTACCACCACATGTGAGAACGTGTTCCTGTGGAACTACGACCTCTCCAACATCGCTTAGAACCTGACAAACCGAGATAAACCCTACGTCCCGGCGTTTTATACCCCTTTGTAAGTAGTTTATAATGACTCTCTTGCATTTTAATACACCTGGAGAACCCATGTGAATATCTCAGAATCCATTTTTTATCTTGTTCAGTAAACTCCATATTTAGTTCCGTTTCCCAAGACAATAGACATGTGGGAGTTGAGGGTGAACCACTATTATCGTATTTTTCGGACTATAAGACGCAGTTTTTTTAGCAAGAATAAATCTTGGTAAAAAGTCCATGCGTCTTATAGTCAGTAGTCAATGTACCCGGCAGCGCCGGGCCCCCTGACCGCATCTTACTTAACCCCTTCCCGATCCGTGATATGCCAGTACATCATGGAGCGGGGAGGGGATGATGTATGGAGCGCTGAGCCCACTCCATACACTGCAGGGGTCAGCAGCTGACACAGCGATCGCTGTTCCTGGCCGTTAGAGCAGTGTGTCAGAAAAATCAATAGCGAACGCGGCATTTATAGTGGTTTTCCCATGAAGGACATTTATGACATATCCACAGGATATGTCATAAATGTCAGATAGATGCGGGTCCCACCTCTGGGACCCGCACTTATCTCTAGAACGGGGCTCCCTAAACCTTGTTCTATGTTACCCGGCTCCGCTGTCTTCCGGCCACTTCCTGGCTGCATAGTCGAGTTACGGAAACAGCATAACTCGCTGAGCTATGCAGTTTCCGTAACTCCCATAGAACTGAATAGTAGTTACGGAAACAGCGTAGCTCGCATGCTCTGCTGCTTCCGTACTGCCATTCACTACTGTGGGAGTTACGGAAACGCGTAGCTCAGCTAGTTATGCGGTTTCCTTAACTTATCCATGTATTGCCGTGTATTGTACCAGAGATCTAATGATCGCTGGTTCAAGTCCCCTGGGGGAAGTAATAAAATGTGTAAAAATAAAAAAAATAAAAAAAAAGATACATGTCCAGGAGTGTACAAAAAATTTTTAAAGTAAAAAAAAAACAAACCGTTTCCCATTTCTCCCCAAACACAATGTAAAAATAAAAAAATTGGTATCGCTGCGTCCGTAAAAGTCTGAAACTATTACAATATATCATTATTTGACAAATAAAATTGTTTTTCATAAACGACAGCTCGTCCGGCAAAAAATAAGCCCTCTCACCGCTCAAATGATGGAAAAATATAATTTATGACTCTCAGAATGTGGTGAAACCGAACAAATTATTTTTTTTAACCAATAGTTTTTTCTTTGTAAAAGAAGTAAAATATGAAATTTTTTCCTATTTTCTGTTGTCTAAAACCTGGGTGCGTCTTATAGGCCGAAAAATATAATGAGTACAGTTGGGATAATTTGTGTTTCGTCACTGATTTTGCAAGAAGCAGCTTTTCAAGTTCACAAAAATCCCTAATCCCCTTCTGGGAGGAGAGGAAAGAAGTGGAAACATGTTGCACGTGATCAAGTTAAAGAAAGTTTAAAGGGTTAGGCGACACCAGCGATCGGATCTTTGCATGGGAAGATACTTGATTACCTTTCAGTAGGTCTGCAATGGTCACATGTTGGAATAGTTTCCATATATCCCTCGGTGGAGGTTCTTTATATTTGACAGTATAGGGAATTAAAGAGGCTGGCATTATTGGTGAAGAGGTCAGGTAAGTATGTGCCGAAGTTTTATAGGAATTGAAAACAGATAGTGTGTCTTTAATTAGGAGGATTTGTAATGGATTTTAAGTCCCTATGGTCTGGCAGCCATAATAAGTCCTCCTCAAGAGCGGTCGTCTCTGCTGACGTGCACCAAATTAATTCACCCGGTGATATCAAATCAAACCATCTCTGCAGGTGCAGGGCATTACAGTGAACTTCCACTTCTGGTAAGCCCAAACTACCCACAACTTTTTTTCTGTGATAGCATTTTATGGGACAAGCGTGGTCTACGCTGGTTCCATAAAAAGGACGAGCGGAGGTGTTACATGATTAGAAAGAATCGGGACCATGGACATCACATATAAGAGAGTCGGCAATATATATGTCTGTAAAAGGTTTTTCCGTCCCATCCAGGACATAAAGGGTATGTGGTAAGAGGTAAGTTGTGTTGACGGTTTTTGTAAAAGTGGCTGATGATTCAATTTATAAAAGGTCTTGAAGCGGACTGGGTGTCTGAACTCTGAGTGAGAAGGAAAGGAAAATGGAGAGTTTCTTTGTAGGTCATGCCCAACAGTAGATGAAAGGGATATATTAAGTATTTCAGATTTGCTGTAGTTTATTTTGAAGTTGGAGACCCCCTTCCAACTTCCTCAATGGTTATTGGCTGCAGAAGCGTATCCACATCCTCTAAGGACAGGACAGGTAAATCAATGGGCTCTAATAATTTCAATATCCGGGAACCTCTCTGTTCGGAGTGAGAACTCGGCATATTCTCGGTTATATTATAAAGTGCTGAATAGGTGAATTCCGTCGCTATATCAGATATGAAGGTGTACAAAGGGCCACTAGATCCCATAATTCGGGAGATTAAGGATTTTTCCTTCTGTTTTTTAATTAAAGTAGACCAGAGTTTCCCTCCCTTGTCTCCGTGAGCATATATCTTCTGTTTATAATATAGTGCGTTTTAGCAAATTTTTGGTTTAGCATTTTTTTTAGTTTCTCCCATAACTCCTTAACGACCGACCACCGTCTTTTGACGGCATGCGGTGCAGGTGCTTAGTCTACAGCGACGTCTTTTGACGTCACTGTAGAAGAGGCTGATGAGCGCTCCTGTGAGCTGTAACTTACAGCTCCTGACTTCAGAGCAGCCTGCTGAATACAGATGGGGTCAGAAAACATTCCAACCCCCGCCGTTTAACTCTTTGATCGCCACGGTCTGTGACTCTCCTCTTTGATCTCGTCATCGGAAACCCGGTGACGTGATAGAAAGGACCCCAGGGCTGTCTGTTCGGTTTGCCTGCTGTTAGGGCACGCTATGTGTGGTCATAGTGACACAGTGTAATGTACTCATATACAGGAGTATGCTAATACATTACAAGTAAAAAATAAAGTTATAAATAAAGTTATACCTTAATGGGATTTTAAAAAAAGTAACAAAAATAATTAAATTTAAAAAAAAAAGTCCAAAAAAAAAAGTGTCATTATTTTGCATAAAATATATTTTATTGCCCCTACAGTACACAAAAACAAAAAAGCTACACATATTAGGTATCTACACAACCGCCATAACCTGAAGAATTAATTTAACAGGTTATTTAGTGTGAATCATGAACGGGATAAAAAATAAACAAGAAAAACAATGCAGAGAATCGCTTTTTCCTATATTCACACCGCAAAAATATTTTTTTTCTACCCCCAAACTGTGAAAAAAAAAATACCAATTCTTCCACATAAAACAAGGCCTCATACAGCCACGTCAATGAAAAAATAAATAAATAAACTTTATGGCTGCAGAAATGCAGAGGCAAAAACAAGGCAAAAATGTATCTCGTCATTAAGGCATTTTCAGGACCGGTCATTAAGGGGTTAAGAAGCCAAGTTCCCTTTGAGCTGCCGATCCCTTATGAATTTTTCGAAGGGCGATTAAAGAGTTTATTGCCTTGCATTTTTCTTTTTTAACCCTAGTACGAAGAGAAACAAAAAGGCCCCTCATATATGCCCTATGTGCTTCCCACACGCATGTGGCCGTAACTAAGTATTAGTGTCAAAATAAAATTGTAACTGTTCAGCTAGATTCTCTCTACATGTAGCGTCGTCTAATAGAGTATCATTAAGGTGCCATGACCATTCCCTAATGGGCAAGCCAGATAGGGATAAAGTAATGCTCACTGAGGTGTGATCCGAAAGTGTGACGGATCCTATTCTGGCCAAACGCAGACTCTCGTGAAGAAGTATATAATCCAACCTCTGGTGTGACCAATGGACTGAAGAATAAAAAGTAAAGTCTCGAGTCGTGGGGTGGAGCGTCCGCCAAGCATCCACTAGTTGTAGGGCCTGAAATTTTCGTTTAAGGCTGGGTTCACACACCCTATTTACGGCTCCAAAGCGTCGGCAAACATCTGCCCATTCATTTGAATGGGTTTTACGATGTTCTGTGCCGACGGTCATTTTTTTTACGCGCCGCTGTCAAAAGGCGGCGCGTAAAAAAGAGTGCCTGTCACTTCTTGAGACGTAATTGGAACAGTTTTCCATTGACACAATGGAAAAACAGCTCCAATTACGTCCTCAATGGACGCAGCGAAAAGTGCCTACACATGCCATTACGTCTGAAATGCCGGAGCTGTTTTCTCCTGAAAACAGCTCCGTGATTTCAGCCGTAACGGACGCTGCCGTGTGAACATACCCTTATTCTGTTCAGTGCAGCAAACGACAGCGCAGACCTGTTAGTAGAGTCAAGGATTGGATCCAATGGGACATTGCAATCTCCTCCCAAAATAATAGGTCCTTCTGCAAAGACAGTTAGGGTATGTTCACACGTAGAGTCAAAAATGTCTCAAAATACGGAGCTGTTTTCAAGGGAAAACACCCCCTGATTTTCAGACGTTTTTTGAACAACTCGCGTTTTTCGCAGCATTTTCGCAGTTTTTTTACGGACGTTTTTGGAGCTGTTTTCATTGGAGTCTATGAGAAAACGGCTCCAAAAACGTCCCAAGAAGTGTCCTGCACTTCTTTTGACGAGGCTGTAATTTTACGCGCCATCTTTTGACAGCAACGCGTAAAATGACAGGTCGTCGGCACAGTACATCGTAAAGCCCATTGAAAGCAATGGGCAGATGTTTGCCGACGTATTGGAGCCATTTTTTTCAGACGGAATTCGAGGCGTAAAACTCCTCCATTACGTCTGAAAAGAGGTTGTGTGAACCCAGCCTTAGAGTGTCTAAGGTCCTATCAAACCATCCCGTTTGGGAATGATTAGGAGCATATAAGTTTGCAAATCTATATACCGCATTACCTATATAGCCCTTTAAGAAAAGCGCTCTGCCATCAGTGGAACAATATTGTGTAATAAGAGGAAAAGGCACCTCTTTATGTATCGCAATGGATACTCCCCGTGACGCAGAGCGATTTGAACCAGAGTGGAACCATTTATTGAAATAATGAGTTGATAATTTAGGGATCAGTCCCTCCTTAAAATGTGTTTCTTGGAAAAAATACTATAGAAGCATTCTCTTTTTTACAATACATGGTTCCGCATATTAGGGGAGTTCAAGCCTATAACATTATAAGTAACTATATTAATGGAAGCCATAATTTTGTGGAAAGTATCTGATCCGTAAGAACTAGTATCACTAACTGTAGTAGCGGTCTCCCTATAGAGACTGACAAGAATGGGAGAGGGTGGGGGAAGAGGGGACGTTGTAGTCCATGTGACCGCTGCAGCCTGTAAATGGTTGCAGCGGTCACATGGGATGACACGTCATCCCAGGAGGACGAACTGGGTAAGTATAACTTTTTTTTTTCTTACTTGCGATTTTTGCGTAAAAAAATGCTGCGATCCCGCATCAAATGTCGCAACACACACCACTTTGTTGCGGATTTAAGCACCCCATTGAATTCACACAACACAAGAGCAGCGATTCCGCAGCATTAAATTGACATGCTGCGGCTGAAGAGAGCGCATCGCAGGTCAATTTATGTGTGGGGTTTTTTTGGCGGCTTTTTTCTGGTTTGTTGAAATCTCACCCACACTGGTGCGACTGTAATAAGCTGCAAATTTTCAGCAATCAGTTTTCAACAGTGGCGAGCGCGGCAAAAATGTAGCAATCTATTGCTCAAATAGGGCGTGTACCATAATATGCAACTTTTTAAAGCCAGGAAACAGGTGTAAAGCTAATCTTAAATCCTCCCCTATGTATCCCTACCAGATTACCTGAATTACCAGCACTGCCCCTTACAAGTCTTCCAGTAGTAATGTCATTACATATTTTGTCAAGCAGAGGTCCTCAGTCACAAAGTACACAGACCCTGGTCTAAGAGGTGGGGAGTACATCCAATCCAAAAGCTGGTTCACGGTAAAGCACAGTGGATGATATTAGCGCCCCCTAGTTGAACACTTTAAGGGAAAAAATTAGTCCTTTTGTGTACAGTTTAAAAAAAAAATTTGCAGCCGTTTCTAATTCACTTTCTAAAATAGTAAGATGCAGACGTTACAGCTTCCCCCAACCTTTCTACAGAATCGGACATATAAACCTTCATTGGTTTGCTGATATATGTTCTCCCTGTACCAGCTCTCCTACAACTTTTACTAACCCTCATTAGTAAAACCTCCATCATTAATCACCATCCAGTGAATAGGTGATCAATAATTTTTCTCTTGAATACCCCTTTAATTGGCAAATCAAAACAGTTTTTTTTTTTTATTTTTTTTTAAAGATGCTGTAAAAAAAAATCTGTAACAAAGATGCATTGTGCGTAGTCCCGGGCTGAATATGTAAGCGTATGCACCGCAGCGCTGGTTACTTTTTCCTATCTCTGCTGCTACTTACACATTGCATAGTGAATAATGGTCGGGAAACACTACTGTCAGCCACCATTATTATACACCACCAATTACGCCATGAAATGCCTTGCACAGTCACAGAGGAGGACAGATGTAATATTACCCAGACTGTATCTGATAAAGGACGAGCCAGCTAATGCCATTTATTTTCTGAAGGGTAAATATATTCTTGCTAATGGACTGGCGTGACACACATAGTAAAGAGATTTAAAGCACACACTGCTATGGCAACAAACATTCAGCACATTCCCCCAGCAAAAGAGGGGCTGTCAAGAGCTCAAACGTCTTAAAAGACGACTTCTGTAACGAGGAGATCTGTAAAGTTTTGCATTTTCCTGCCTATGTGTAGTCATATGTTATAGATCATTCAATGTGTAGGAATAACGAGGAGGGATTACGAACAGGCACATGATGAGTAGCTTCAAGAACAAGTCCTAGTAAGATTAACATCAGCGATACAGAAAACATGGAAAAGGAATATTGTAGAAATATTGTAAAAAACAAAAACATGCGATAGCCCCCATACAAGAATAGAACTGTCATGCCCATGGCCGCGGGCCGTCAGTCTCACTCCTGACACCCTCAGTCATGGCTCTGCGAGCGCTGGCCCCAGTCTCATCCTCAGGAGACTCCAGGGCTCACTTCCGCTCACCTCGGCCGGGTCCCATAGGGTGCTTGTTCCCGCTCTTAAAGGGGCAGTGCGCAATGGACTTTCATGTTTAATTAGCCCATAGCACCCTGGACTATAAGAAGGGCTCAGCCCCTTCCTACCACGCCTGAGCGTTGTTGTCGTACCCTTAGTTTGTCTATGCAAATGGTCTCCTAGTGTTTCCCAGTTCCCAGTGTTCCCTGCTCCTGTATCCCGTGCTATCCTAGTCAAGTGCCGTGCTGAGCTGAAGTCGTGCTGTGCTTTATACGCCTGTCCTGCTACACTACGCCTGATGTCTACCTGCTGCCTTGTCTCAGCAGAGCCTGCCTTGCTACTATCTGAGCTGCCACAGGTACCCTATACGAACTATAGACTCTAACCTGCGCCAAGGCAATACGGCCCAGTACTACAATACTGCCACCTATGTACAAGTATATATCTATTATAATACAGCTCCCTATATACAAGAATATAACTACTATAATACTGCTCCCTGTATACAAGAATATAACTACTATAATACTGTATCCTATGTACAAGAATATAACTACTATAATTATCTTTTTTATTTGAAAACTTGCAACAAATTATTACAATACCTTTGCAATACACTCATAACAGATAAAGAAAATAAACATTTGTTTCTTAATAACATCACAATCATTAAACAAACCATAATATATGAATATTGCTCCAGTATAGATTGTTTCAACTATTTTTCATGATATTATTCTAGACAGTATTACAGGAGAGTTCTTCTTTATTGGTGACCGGGCAGCATCGCGCACACCACAGATGGTACACGGTCACCACATTTATGACATATAGTGAACCTCTATGATATAAACGGAGTTTGGGGTAGAAGTCTCCATACAGCAGCAAAGAGCTTCACTGTCCCACTAGATGTGGTGACTGCAGGGACACAGCAGGGACATTACTCTGTAGATAAGTCTCTTGTATAAAGATGACATTGGTTTTGTCGTCAAACAGACGCTGGAATATCGTCCGCCGCCTGCTCCTATTCTTCACACTGTTCACGTTAATAGGAGGTGATTTTCAGCCTCATCCTGGTTACATGTCTTTTCTACTTTTTTTTTTTTCTCCTCCCACTGCTATGTCCTGTAACACCCCATCTTTTGGTGGACATTGGGGGGTCAGCGTCTTCATCCTGAGGTTCGTCATCTGGGTTGTGTGAGGAGACTTGCTCCATCTCTGCTTCTTCTTCCTGGTCATCTTCCCCCAGCGCACAGTAACGTCCCCCAGTTATTGCCAGCACTGGAGACTCCGGTGATTTCTTTGCAGCAGTGGTTTTTTTCCTAGAAGAATCATCTGTTTTACTTCTCCTTTTAACCGTCTGAAATCCCTCCTCATCGATACTGGTTGCTGCGGCTGGATCAGCTGGTTTTTTACTGGTCGCTGCGGCTGGATCAGCTGGTTTTTTACTGGTCGCTGCGGCTGGATCAGCAGGTTCCTTACTGGTGTCGGGCAGATGTTTGGTGACAGAGTGACTGGATATTTTGCTTTTAGCATGACCTCTATTTTCAGTGGCTGGTGACACTTGTGCAGCATCCACAGATGGGACATTAGTCTCTGGAGCACGATCTCTGGTACTTCGGCTCACATCCTCGCTGGGGCTTCCAGGTTCTGGGGTCATATCTACACATATGGAGACATCCTCCTGGTCTTCCTCCATGGCTTCTTTAAAGGTCTCCTCTTTATTATGTTCTGCATGTGGACACTCCCGGAATGTATGTGCAGGTCCTAAGCACAGGTTACAGATGACGGGTCCTGTACAATCGTCCTTCACATGCCCAAACTGACCACATAGTGAGCACTTAATACGGGAACAGTTGAATGCCAGGTGTCTGCCCCCACATCTATGGCACAGTCGCGGTTGACCAGGGTAGTAACATACGCCTCTCTCCGAGCCCAGGTAGAAGGAGTGCGGCAGATGTCTGGTCACTCCATTCTCCTGAACCAGCTGGATCTTGACAGAATATCCTCCATTCCAGATCTCCTCCTCATCATAGATCTTTGTTGGCAGTCTCTTCACCTCACAATATCTGCTCAACCAGTGCTGCAAATCTGCCAGGGCCACCACCTCAGACTGGAACAGGATGGTGGCAGTGACTACCTGGGGTTTAGTCAGCTGGATGACATGTAGATGCTCCCACATCACGTGCTCCTTTGTATCGTTATAAATACTCCAGAACAAGTCTAGACTATATTGCAGCTTGAAACTGATGTCATAATTCCTGCTGGAGGGAACGTGGATCAGAGCGAACACCTCAGAAGCTTTAAACTTCATAAACTCCTTCAACAAAACTTTCCCAATGTGGAGTCTGGAGGGGAGGTTTTCCTCTGGTCCTGAGTACCTGATTTTGACCGCGTTCCTCCTCTGAGGTGTGGGGTTAGTCGGTCTTGTGACGCTGGAGAACAGTCTCCTGTACTGAGGTCTGTCAGCAGGTGGGTCAGGACTGGACCTCTCCTCAGCTGATTGTACTGCAGATCCTCCTGTGTCTGCTCCTGATCGCTGTGTAACCTGCACTCCATTCACTGACACTGCGGACGGCTGAACCTCCAGAACAGGGTCTGCAATGTCCGCCTCAGCCTGTGCCGCTGGTTCATCAGATATCAGACTGTCAATCACCGCGCTGAGCGAGGTCTCACTTATAATATCAGGACATGAGGCACTTTCTTGCTCACTCCCAGGAGTGCCACTCGCATTCCCTTCATCAGTACTGCACATAGAGTCTACTGCAGTTAACCCCTCGTCAGCTGGCACACATTTCTCTGCAGCTTTAGCAGCATTTGTGTTGGCTGATTGCACAGACCCCACACATGATGAGAGATGTGATCCTCCAGCCACCGCACACTCATATCTTCCAGGGTTTCCCTGCTCCACAATATTATACACAGTCTTATAGTCAGTGTCTTTTTTTGCAATGATATTTTTTCTCTTCACAGTTTGGGCTCTGGTCTCCCTTCTGTTCTCAATTGCCCAGTTCTTTATTTTGGGTACTGTGCATGATTCTTTCTGCAATCTCTCCTTCAATATCACCAGCTCACGTGTGCAAACATCCAGACACTCACATTTCATCAGCTTTGCCTTTGGATCAGTCTCTTGGATAATTTCAGTTCTCAATTTGCGAACTTGCATTTCCATTTTAAAGATATTTTTCTTTTGTCATTTTTGTGCACAATTCACCAACATCGTGAGATTCAGTTGACTCACCAGCCACCATTTCCAGATCATCACCTCCACCATCTCCATGCTGCAGGCCAAACTCCAGACTCTGGGCTTTCCCAGGATCATCAGCCCAGGACCCCTCCCCTACACCTGGGTCAGAAGCCATGCATAGTCCTAACAGGGAGCTCACAAGCACACGTCTATCCTCTCCTATGGACAAGAATATAACTACTATAATACTGCCCCCTATGTAGAAGAATATAACTACTATAATACTGCCCCCTATATACAAGAATATAACTACTATAATACTGCTCCCTATGTACAAGAATATAACTACTATAATACTGCTCCTATATACAAGAATATAACTACTATAATACTGTATCCTATGTACAAGAATATAACTACTATAATACTGCCCCTATATACAAGAATATAACTACTATAATACTGCCCCCTATATACAGGAATATAACTACTATAATATTGTCCCTATATACAAGAATATAACTACTATAATACTGCTCCTATATACAAGAATATAACTACTATAATAATGCCCCCTATATACAAGAATATAACGACTATAATACTACCCCCTATATACAAGAATATAACTACTATAATACTGCCCCTATATACAAGAATATAACTACTATAATACTGCCACCTATATACAAGAATATAACTACTATAATACTGCCTCCTATATATAAGAATATAACTTCTATAATACTGCCCCTATATACAAGAATATAACTACTATAATACTGCCACCTATATACAAGAATATAACTACTATAATACTGCCCCCTATATACAAGAATATAACTACTATAATACTGCTCCTATATACAAGAATATGACTACTATAATACTGCCCCTCTATACAAAAATATAACTACTATAATACTGCCCCTATATACAAGAATATAACTACTATAATACTGCCCCTATATACAAGAATATAACTACTATAATATTGCCTCCTATATACAAGAATAAAACATTTATCATACTGCTACCCCTGAACAAGAACATAATGCAGTCATCTCTTGGAATGAAGTGATACTGGATTACATTCGCCCTCCCTTACTCAGCTGAGCCAAATATGAATATTCATGAGGGGGCTGCATTGATAACTTCTGGACATACAACTTTTGGCTGGCTATTATATACATATATCTGACATATTGCGGGTATTGGAATAACATGATATCTGCAGTGATGCGTTTGACAGATCACAAGTGAGAGTACAAGAAAGGTAATTAATGAGAGCTCAAAATAAATAAATGAGAACATGAGAACAGAACGTAGCGAGCTCCTCTGATCTTGTGCCATTCAAGTTATATTTATTGTTCGAGCAGTAAAGAGTCACAATTACCCTCGACTGCATTTGTGTCAATGTGATAATAGATTACGCCTAACAAAGGTGATTGCCGTCAGTGCAGATATGGAAGATATCAACTTTGTTCTTTGACAACTTGTTATTATACAACAGCAAAGAGTACCAAAGTAACCGGAATGCTACAGAGCTCATTAGTAAAGCCCAATGCCAGGATGGGAGCTGAAAGCAGTCAAATTACTATCAAAAAGCAAAGACATGTTGCACTGCAGGCATTTAAGGTCTTTCATATGCTCAAAACAAATGTAATATATAGAAGAGAGAGGTCCCATAGCCAAAATAAAAAATGCCCCCCCCCCCCCACACACACTGGTGCCGTGTTTGGGAACCCAGAATGGAAGAGCCTGTTGTCTATTTGCCCCTCCAAATCCCCATCCATCATCTTGCTAACAATACAGTTCCTCTGGAGGGGGGAGTCCTACATAGGATCTCACCACTGAGTAGCTAATGTTATGGGTCCAATCAAGGTTGGGCCCTCCGCATCTTAGCGCCCCAAAGCAGCCAAATAATAAGCTTATTGATCCCTTCCCCCATTCGTCAATCTGCCAGTTATTAACCCATTGAAAAGAACAGGTAAATTATATTGTTAAAAGGGTATCCCCTCTTAATGATGGGTTAGAGTCCAAACTCTGGGGCGCTTGCGTATCCTATGAACATGCGGGTCGGGTCCCGTTCATTGGCTATAAATGGGGCCATGTTGCATTTCCCTGCACAGCGCAGATCCTGTCGAATTTCCCCAGTTTAAAGGGAACCGGTCACCAGAATTTTACCTATTGAACTCTATTCCCCCCTCACTGGCCGCTGCGGTCAAAGGTATGTTACATTTTGCGCCTTTTAGGCCTGATTTACACGAGCGTGTGCGTTTTGCGCATGCAAAAAACGCTGCGTTTTGTGTGCGCAAAATGCACTTAACAGCTGCATGTGTCATCAGTGTATGATGCGCGGCTGCGTGGTTTTCGCGCAGCCGCCATCATTATAACACTCCGTTTGGATGTTTGTAAACAGAAAAGCACGTGGTGCTTTTCTGTTTACATTCATCCTTTTGACAGCTGTTGCGCGAATCACGCAGTTCGCACGGAAGTGCTTCCGTGCGACCTGCGTGGTTTTCACTCAGCCGTTGACTTCAATGGGTGCGTGATCTGCGAAAAACGCTGAAATATAGAACATGTCGTGAGTTTTACGCAGCGGACTCATGCCTGCGCAAAACTCACGGACTGTCTGCACTGCCCCATAGACTAATATAGGTGCGTACGACACGCGTGAAAAGCATGCGCGTATATTACGTTCGTGTAAATGATGCCTTATGGTAATAATGCGGCAGTCTCGTTTGTTCTGCTTTTTATGCCCACCTACCGTCGCAAAGTGCCCCACCCTGAGTGCTGAAATCTCATCTTAGATGTATGGTCTGACACCCTTCCCTGCTTCGTCCGGGCCTCAAATCTAGTTACTGCGCATGCGCCGCTATGGTGTCCCGTTGTGCGAACGCACCAGAACATCAAAGCACAAACGTGGGATTTCGTGTGTGATGGGGGGGAGGCGAGGAGCTGTCAATCAAAAGTAAGGAGGCGGGGTTAACTCGGAAAGGCTTGAGGAATGAAGATATGACTTATGTTCATTAGCATACAGCGTAGGAACACTAATAAACTGAATACTAAAGGTACGGGGCCGACTTAGAAGACAATTGTAGGTTACATAGAAATGATTTTTCACCCCCTTCCAGCAGGTATTGCTGGTTTAATAGGTGAAACGCTGGTGACAGGTTCAGCTTTTAGGGCGGACATTAATGGGCACTATTCTACAGCAACGTGTTTTTAAGGCGCTGTGGAATAACAGCTGTACAGCCGTGTATTTTACCTCCATTGGTCCTGACGATTATGTGGTTCCTGGGAGACGGTTCACATGACCATATTGCTTGGTCTAACTTGATCCAGCCCTGTCCTGATTGTGACCTAATATTCAGGTCCCCCAAAGGTCTTTTCTGACCTTTTGAGAAAGTGGTCATAAAAAAACAACTATATAAATAATAAAATAAAAAAAATGGTGAGAAAATAGTAACAAAAATCAATAAATCGGCCAATCATATGTCGGATCCTGCTCAAGACTTAGTGACCCTAACTAGGGCATGTTATATATTTAAAATTAACCATCAGAGAATAGTGGAAGAATATTTTGTTTCTAGCTTTAATATTTCTTTTTATTTGATTAATAATTTCCCAAAAAACAAACAAAAAAACACAAAACCCTATTTCTCATGTAAAAAGATGCAAAAATCTATTTAATAACCAAAAAGATTAAAAAATTATAGCAGTTTAACCAGTCTATGCAAAAAAGAAAAAAAAATCATTAAGAACCAAAATAGCCTGGGTATTAAGGGGTTAAAATCAATTAACCTCTCTTAATGGATGGGTCGAGGCGCTGTCGATGTTCCCATTAGAATTGGTCTGGCTTGTTTAAGGTAGAAGAAAATGTACAAAGCAACAGAACCTCAGTATCATGGGGGATTTAATGTACGGGCCGCTAAGCCAACGCTGAATGTGTTCTAGTCTGATGTCACCTGACAAGCACATCACGCCAGGAAATAAGAAGATCTTATGTCGGAGATAGAACGTCGCTCCCCAGTGTCTCAGACTCTCACCGCCTGGTGACAGAATCTTTTTCAAGATAAATGTGATTTAGGAAGATTTTATTTTTTTTCAGATTCTGCCGTCTTAATCCGAGGATAAAATAAATGGGTCTTTTAAGAGGATCCAAAAAAAAAAGAGAGTCTCTTCAGAGGGGGAATCTGCAAAACTTAGATAAATATATATATGTTGCAGCATTAAGGAGTTCATCGCTTTGTCCACTTGGCAACACAGAGAAAAATAGACTTTGATTCCGGGAGGCCTATGGAGAAGAGCTTTGGGGACTTGAAGGATGCAGCTATTGGGCTTTGAGGACACATCGATTTTTTTTATTTTTGATTTTTTTTTATCACTGCGTTCCAAGAGTCGTAACTTTAGAATATTTCTATCAACAAAGTCATATAAGAGCTCGTGTCTTGCAAGACGAGTTGTATTTTTTAACAGCACCCTTGTGGGGTTTCATAATGTATTGAAAAACGTAATTTTTTTTTTTGCGGGGAGGTGAAAAAAAACAGCCATTTATTGGGGTTACGTTTTTACAGATTTCACTATGCTGTATAAAGGACATGACGGCTTTATTCTGCAGGTTGTTACGATTCCGGCGATACCCAATTTATATACATATGTTTATGTTTTACCACTTTTTTTTTATTTATTTTTTTATATAAATCTTTTGGTCTTTTTTGTTATGCCGAATGCTGAGAGCCATAACTTTTTTTTTTTAATTTTTCCCCCACCAGAGTGTCACTATGGCTTTTTTTTTTTCTGGGCGAGTTGTAATATTCATTGGTATCATTTTGGGGTAACATAACTTATTGATTAACTTTTATTCCTTTTTTTTTTTTGGGAGGGGGCTGAACAAAAAGAACTGTAATTGCTTTATATATATATATTTTTTTTTATTTTTACTTTTTAACGTGTTCACTTTATAGTACAAGTCATTACGGTCGCGGCAATACCAATTATGTGTAGTTTTTTAAAAAAATAAAAATTTCTTCCATAATAAAGTATTTTAGGAAGGGATTTTTTTTTTCTTTTGGATTTTTGTTTTGTTTGGTTTAACCCATTTTTAAATACCCTATTAGGGAATTCTAAGATAATAGAGGGAAGTCCTTCATTCAGGATTCTTATCTATAAGGGTATGTGCACACACACTAATTACGTCCGTGATTGACGGACGTATTTCGGCCGCAAGTCCCGGACCGAACACAGTGCAGGGAGCCGGGCTCCTAGCATCATAGTTATGTACGATGCTAGAAGTCCCTGCCTCGCTGCAGGACAACTGTCCCGTACTGTAATCATGTTTTCAGTACGGGACAGTAGTTCCACGGAGAGGCAGGGACTCCTAGTATCGTACATAAGTACGACGCTAGGAGCCCGGCTCCCTGCACTATGTTCGGTCCGGGACTTGCGGCCGAAATACGTCCGTCAATCACGGACGTAATAAGTGTGTGTGCACATACCCTTAGCCACAGCAGAGAGGCTACAAAGAAGGTCTATCTCTCTCTGGAGGACCCAGCACATCCATGAATTACATCGGCAGTCTATAGATTTCAGTGGCAACGGTGTAATACTTAATTTCACCTGTGGTTGTGCTGCAGGGTAGTTGAGCCCTTGTTGTTGGGTCCTCACACAGATTATAGCTGATCGCTGGGGGTTCCAGCAACGTAATTCCCTGTGTGATCAGCTAATCATCGGGGACCTATCTAAAAAGGGATTGTCCAAAGACACTTATCAAATAGAGAAACACTGAATGACCATTTCATATTACTGCCTATTTAATGTCTTGTATCATAACTGATTAAATAATACAAACATAGCAAATGATGACAAAAAAAAAATTAAAGGAAGCCCCAAATCGGATATGACCAGTTGATAACTTTAGTTACATTTTATTATTGGTTTCATTTCTTTCTCTCTTTTGCTTTTGTAGCGCCAACATATTCCGCAGCGCTGTACAGAAGCCGTCATCTCTCACTGTCCACAGTGGGGCTCACAATCTAAACGACCTATCCGTATGCTTTTGGAATGTGATAGGAAACCGGAGCCCAGAAAAAACATGCGAAAAACATACAAACTCCATGCAGATGTTGTCCATAGTCAGATTCAAACCCAGGACTCCAGCGCTGCAAGGCAATAGTGCAAACCAGTAATCAACATGCTGCCCATACACATAATCTACACTTATTTTTTTTGTTTTTTGTATACAAAAGGTATTGCTCCAATGCATCTAAAATAAAAATATGAAAAACAATGTAGACTTGATAAAAATATTTTATTTTTATTAATTTTTGCATAAACAGCTCCTATGCAGACCTATGTGTCACCAAGGTTACAGACTACAAGCAAAGCCTGTGTAGTCTGACCCGGTTGTCATGTGTTACTCACCTGTATCTGTCCCCTATTTTTGCTAATCTACCATCTGTTAAAAATATCTTATGGCTTTGCATATACAGCTCCTATGCAGACCTATGTGTTTCAATTATTACAGACTACAAATAAACCTCAAGTAATCTGATCCTGAAGTCATGCGTGACTCCCTTCCATCTGCCTGTCCATATTGCTAACCTACCATCTGAAAAAAATCTTACCGTTTTGTGTATACAGCTCCTATACAAGCCTATGTGTCTCTTTAGGATTACAGACTACAAACAAACCCCGTTTTGTGTATACAGCTCCTATACAAACTTATGTGTCTATTTATGATTACAGACTACAAACAAACCCATCTGCCTCTTTATATCGCTAGCCTACCATCTGATAAAAATATCTTACCGTTTTGTGCATACAGCTCCCATGCAGACCAATAGGTTTCATGATGATTACAAACAAACCTCGAGTAATCTGATCTTGTAGTCACGCGTTACTCCCTTCCTTCCCTCTCTCTCTCTCCTCATCATCATGCTAAACCTTCCATCCGATAAAAATTTAACTCCTACCGTTTTAGGTTTACAGCTCCTCTGCAGTCCCATGTGTATGCATGGTTACATGCTACAACCAAACCCTGTGTTATTAGCCCCTTCGGCCCCTTTTACTTGCTAAACTTCAAACAATAGAACAGGAGAGGAAGTATCAATACCAGATGTGGCCACTGGACAAGATTGGCGCGGTTTAAAAAAAAAAACAAAAAACAGCAGACATGTTTCTAATCTCATGCAACCCCTCTAAGGTCCAGATGCCCCTGATGTGACTCATGGGGCAGGGTTTCTCTTACTTACTGACCTCTCATCAGCTGAATGTGATAGGACAGACTGTTGCAGGCCTCCGGACGGATACATATTGCCATAGAACATCATTGTCAGCACCAGGGACAGCGCCCGCTGTGCCTTCCACCTATGAGATCTGCAGAGAGGGAAGCCAGATGTCAGGTTGTTCCTTTGCTTAATGTCATAATGTAGCACTTTAGCTCATTTGGCTTTAAATGTTTAGTCAATATAAATTATTCTGCAGCGCTTCTTCTCTGTAGATTTGGAAGTGCTCATAAAACGGAGAGCAGGGCGCGCGCACGTGTTTATTCTTTATTTATTAGAAAATATGTCACAGGCAAAAATTCCAGATGGTGAAAATTCTCTATTTTTTTTCTCTTATCCTGATGACTACTTGGCAGGACAACTGTCTCTGATGTGTGGGGGGATCACAGCTGAGCAGAGGCAGAATGAACAAGCATCAGACACACATACATACACATGCATATATATACATATACAAATTCTTCTCAGTCATTCTGTTTCTGGGAAAGCTGGGTGACGAGCCCTGGGATGGCGGATATACTGGTTATCAACCACAAGCCGGCACGAAAGAACAACTCAAATAATTTTCTTTACTGGTGATTTTTATATTAAATATAATGGTCTAGGATAAATATCAATATAAAACAATTTGTAAATAGATATAATCATACTTAACCCTATTCAGAATATCCCTTCTCGAAAGTTGGCAAGTAAGGAAATAATCAACACAAAAAGTGTAGTCACTATGTACACTACTATTCTGCTGGTGGAGTCGCGGTGTACATACATTACATTACTTATCCTGTACTGATCCGGAGCTACAGCCTGTATTATACTCCAGAGCTGCACTCACTATTCTGCTGGTGGAGTCGCGGTGTACATACATTACATTACTTATCCTGTACTGATCCGGAGCTACGTCCTGTATTATACTCCAGAGCTGCACTCACTATTCTGCTGGTGGAGTCGCGGTGTACATACATTACATTACTTATCCTGTACTGATCCTGTGTTACAGCCTGTATTATACTCCAGAGCTGCACTCACTATTCTGCTGGTGGAGTCACTGTGTACATACATTACATTACTTATCCTGTACTGATCCTGAGTTATATCCTGTATTATACTCCAGAGCTGCACACACTATTCTGCTGGTGGAGTCACTGTGTACATACATTACATTACTTATCCTGTACTGATCCTGAGTTACATCCTGTATTATATTCCAGAGCTGCATTCACTATTCTGCTGGTGGAGTCACTGTGTACATACATTACATTACTTATCCTGTACTGATCCTGAGTTACATCCTGTATTATACTCCAGAGTTGCACTCACTATTCTGCTGGTGGAGTCACTGTGTACATACATTACATTACTTATCCTGTACTGATCCTGAGTTACATCCTGTATTATACTCCAGAGCTGTACTCACTATTCTTCTGGTGGTGTCACTGTGTACATACATTACATTACTTATCCTGTACTGATCCTGAGTTTCATCCTGTATTATACGCCAGAACTGCACTCACTATTCTGCTGGTGGAGTCACTGTGTACATACATTACATTACTTATCCTGTACTGATCCTAAGTTACATCTTGTATTATACTCCAGAGCTGCACTCACTATTCTGCTGGTGTAGTCACTGTGTACATACATTACATTACTTATCCTGCACTGATCCTGAGTTACAATCTATATTATACTCCAGAGCTGCACTCACTAATCAGCTGGTGGAGTCACTGTGTACATACATTACATTACTTATCCTGTACTGATCCTGAGTTACATCCTGTATTATACTCCAGAGTTGCACTCCCTATTCTTCTGGTGGTGTCACTGTGTACATACATTACTTATCCTGTACAGATCCTGAGTTATATCCTGTATTATACGCCAGAGCTGCACTCACTATTCTGCTGGTGGAGTCACTGTGTACATACATTACATTACTTATCCTGTACTGATCCTGAGTTACATCCTGTATTATACGCCAGAGCTGCACTCACTATTCTGCTGGTGGAGTCACTGTGTACATACATTACATTACTTATCCTGTACGGATTTTTAGTTTCCACCTATATTACACTCCAGAGCTGCATTCACAAGCCTGATGGTTGTTATTGGAAGCAGTCGACAAGCTTGTTGACAGACACCCCAACAGTTTAGCTGAGCTCCTATAATTCAGGGGGTACTTAGAATTTCCTACGTCAGATTACTATACAGTGCTGGTGTAAATGTTACACATCCCAAAATGCAGATCTCCAAAGCAAACGCCTAGCAAGCAAGGAATGCTGGGTGATTTGAGCTCTGAAGTCTGCAAAATTAAAAATTCAGCTGAGGTTTAACCCAGGATCAGTACACCCCAAACACAGCTGAGTCCCCCTCTTCTCATTCAGATCCATATCTTGGAAAGGAACACCCAATCTAGAAAATGATTGTTAAGTAATAAAGTAACTATTCTAGTGAAGAAATTAACCTTTAGGGCATTTGAGGAGTTCCTGAGGGTCCAAAGCCAGGAAGGACCCACAGCTCCTTAATCAGATGCAGCACACAGGAACAAAGTGGTAGACTTACCATCTGCACAATAGGCCAGGTCCTGAGGGCCATGGTCAGTGGGAGCCCACAACCCCTTGGTCAGTTAGAGCACTCTTTAAAAAAATGCAAGTGATAAGTGTGCCTTTAATGTATTTTATTACCAAAATCAGGAGTATCCTGGTTAAAGTGATTGGTAAGGGGCCTTTGAACTTTAATGCCTGTGACCCAGATGACAGCCCGCCCCTGAGGACAGAGACTATTGTTACCCTGAACCAGACCACTCTCTTTCCAAGCCCATTGATTACATTTTAATCTGTTCCTCCCTTGACCACTCCTATGGACCCCCAGCATTAGCTGTAGTCAGAAACCACTAGAGGGCGACCATGCTGCATGCTGGAAAATATTAAGGCATTAACCCCTCCCCTGCAGAGCTTTATAGAGCGCTCCTACTGAGCTTTGCCCTCTACTGTGTAAACATCTATAGGAATATTAACCGGGAATACTTTGTTAGGCTGCGTTCACATCTATGTCAGGGCTCCGTTCATGGGTCCTGTCAGAGCTTTCCGTTAAGGGAACCCAAGGGTTCCTTATTTTTAACAGAATGAATAGCGCAGTCAACTACGGTATTGATTCCGTCAAAACGACGGCACCGGATCGGTCACCAGTGAAATCAATTATGGTTTCCATTTGTTTCAGCTTGGATTCCGTTCATGGGTTCTCCTGACGGAAAGTTCAGACTGGACTCATGAACGGAGCCCTGACGCAGATGTGAACGAAGCCTTAGAACAATGACTCGGAATATTGCATTCTCCTTATCTAACCCCCCACCCCGCCACCAGAAATAACTCCGTCTCATCGCTCTGTGCTTGGGGCCTCTGGCTGTAGATGGGACTCCTGCAATGCACACTGACAGCTTGATTTATATCCTATAAAAACAAAAATCCAATCGGTCTTAACTGTATAAAGCTGCAACCTGATTTCCTACAGAAATCAGCATCACATTGAAAAAATGATTCTGAGGACGCGGCTCCAGGAAAGGTTCATTTTCTCTCATGGTGTAAAGAAGCGGCTTCACAACCACTAAAGATGGCCATGCATAACTGTCATGATGGGTTTTAACGTACAATAAAAAGCTGATTTTCCATGGGGGGAGGGGATGGGGGTTAGTTGACTGCTGGTTTGAACATTTTGGCCGCTTTAGAAGATGCATTTTGCGACGAAAACTCGAAATCCAGCTGTTTATGCTTTATCTCTTTTTTTTTATGTGCTTAAAATCATTTTGCTTTCAAAGTCTATAAATCTTGTGTTCATGTAACTCAAAGGTACCCCTGTCTGACAGAGATCAAAATCTAACATTAAAAGGCAGCCAGGCTGCTGCAGGATTACCAGCGCGTCACAACAGCGCCATCTACTGCTCACATTTAATCAGTGCACAATCAAACAAAAACTGTACTCTTAATTACCCCAAGACATCAGTGAGGAGCGTGTTTTTTTTTTCGCTTTTTCCCTATTTTTTTTCCCCCCATTAAATGATTTTCTAGAAATTATTTTGTCAAGCGTTGTGACACTTTGAGTTGATTTCTGTTCTTTTAGTTAGAAATACAATGTTCCCACTTAGCCGCGTTAGATTTTTGTAATTAACGGCTCCGCTGGTTTGACTTGTTTCTGACTTTGCAGACAATTAGGCCATTAAATATTTCATTTGGTGCTATAATGACTGCACAGTGTTGGTTTAGGCTGTAAACAGAGAACATTGGCACACGGATATTTAACGTATTAGGATATCAGAGTAATTGCACGGATCTATTATCGTTCTGAGGCAAACTGGATTTTGCTACGTTTTTTTTCAAAATTCTCTTTTCATCTTCTGTGTTCCTGTCTATCAAGGCAGATAAACAAGTATCAGTTATTACATATTCTATTATTCTCCGCTTTACTGGGAAAGTACTGTAAATTGCTTTAAAGGCTATGTACACCTTTAAATTAAATTATTTTTTATAAACAGGTCAGTCAGTGTGATTGGTGCAACTTTCTAAATAGTTTTCATTAAAAATAATTTTTACTTTTCAAGATACAGCTGCTTTGTATCCTGTATATAGAACAGCTGTATCTAATGCCAAGACCTGAATCCGTTAGGTCCTTGGGACTGACGGGTTCAGTGTCGTCGGGTCCTGCGTGTCTCTGACAGTTTATAAGATGTGATGGACAACAGGTGAATCCTTTGTGTGGAAGACACGCAGGACCTGTTGACACTGAACCCGTCAGGTCTTAGCAAACTATACATCTGCTTTGTATACAGGATACAAAGCAGCTGTATCTCAAAAAGTAAAAACTATTTTTTTATTGAAAACTATTTATAAAGTTGCACCAATCACACGGACTGACCTTTTTATTTAAAAAAAAATAAAGTAAAAATCCATTCAAAGGTTTAAAGGGGTTTTAATAATCAGTATTTTATTGGTAGGGGTCCTATTACACAGGCACAGCGCTGGACACGCCTTTGTGGCTGTGCCCGGTACTGCAGCTCAATCCTATTCTCCGGCATGCATGGGCTCGGATATAATTACGGGCCTCAAAGGTCCAGCAGAAGATGCCCCCATTTAGAGGTGACTTTGCAGCCAATCACTTACCACTAGGGTCTATTTCTTATTGGATGATCACAAATAACCCATTAGATCTTATTGATGATCTGTCCTGTGTGCAATGATAACAACAAAGACTACAAATCAAATAAAAGAGGACGTGCACATGTTCTGTATGGATGGTGGGTGTCCTGCAGAATCATCTCCTGGGCTCTAGGTGACATGGGATGAAAGGTCACCCCAGGAGCTCGGCCTGGACAGAAGGACAGGATTATGGGTAAGTCGAAGTTTTTGTTTTTTGTCTGAGTGTCAATTTTTGCGGCGGAATCGCAGCTTTTCCATAGCAAAAAAAAAATAAATGCAACATCTGCTATTTGCTGCAAGTTTTACTTCCCTATTGAATTCAAAACCCGCAACAAAAAAGCAGCGATTTCTCAAACACAAGTAACATGCTGCGGATTAAAAAACCGCACCGCGGGTCAATATCCGAGCGTTTTTTCCGCTTATCATTTACGCAACGTGCGGATGAGGTTTGTTCAAATCTCATCCGCTTTGCTGCTACTGTGTTATGCTGCGGATTTTCCACAATGAAATCCATGGCGGAAAATCTGCAGTATTTACTCTACGTGTGAACTTACCCTTATTCTGCAATTTGCACCGATTTTGGCGTGAACTGCAACAAAAAAACGTCACATTTGGAAAGTGACAAGAAAAAGTGGCCGGGGGCTCCAAGGAGTTATAGTTTAGGCCACATTTATAATGAAAAGAGGTGAAATCGGGCACATTTTGGAGAAAATCTACGCCAAATCCCTGACCCCGCTGGTGTCTCTATACCAGGGAGCTTTGACGGAAGTGATTATAAGTTTCACTGTTCCTTCTCTTGCAACCAATTTTATCCGATAAAATTTTAAAAAAATTACTTGAATTTGCAAATAGTATTGATTGAAAATCTGCTACCATTTTGTGTATACAGCTCCTATGCAGACTTATGTGTCTCTTTGGTTATAGACTGCAAACAACCCTGTGTAGTCTGATCCTGCAGTTTTTCTCTTCCAGCTGCCTTTTCTTCTATTGTTTTTAGGTTATCAAGAAGAAGGGAGTAACACATGACTACAGGATCAGACTACACAGGGTTTGTTAGTAGTCTGTTACCATAGAGATGCATAGGTCTGCATTGGTGCTGTATACACAAAATTGTAGGAGATTTTTAATCAAATCTATTTACAAAGTCGTTTCAACTTTTATGCTAGATGCATTGGAGCAATAAGAAAAGTGGTTGCAAAAGTATACATACCCTTTACATAGTTGATAAGGTTGAAACAAGACACGGGTCCATCAAGTCCAACCTAAAATCCTACAGTGTTGATACAGAGGAAGGCAAAACCCCCAATTGCCTGATTAGGGGAAAAATAATTCCCCCCGACTCCAAACATGGCAATCAGAATAAATCCCTGGATCAATGTCCCATCTCCAGAATCTTCCACTCATAACCTGTAATATTATATTTTTCATAAAGGCGTCCAGACCCCTATTAAACTTCTTCAATGAATCAACCATCACAACATCGTGTGGCAACAAGTTCCATAGTGTGACTGCTCTTACAGTAAAGAATCCGGTCTATGCTGATGGTTTCCTGGTACTGCAATCTACCCATTCTCTTAATTGCCTTTGTCGCCCTCCTCTGCATCCGCTTTAGTTCAGTCTGTCTCAGCGGGGGGGTGGGGGGGGTCAGTAAGCTGGGGCCCCTTGCACATTCCTAAAATGAATGGGCTTCAGAAGTGCACATAGTCCTTTCTTACAGGTTAGTCCACATTATAAACTGTATTCCTCCAGTATATAAAAGGGGGTTCTCTTCTTTGTTCAATCCCTACTTATTAGAAGGTCCACTGACAATAAACAGATCACAAAGTGTCCCCCTTCTGGCGATCAGTTGTAATCTTTGGGGACATTTTCCCACAGTGCTTCTACAGGGGAAATGAAGTATTACACAGTGTCCATTCATATCAATGCGTTGTCTGTGTAATACAGGACAGGATAGGTCCTCCAGAGAATGAGACGCTCTTCATAACCACTCTAACCAAGAGATCAGGATCCTGAACAGAGGACCCCCCCCCCCCCCTCTATTAACTTAGAAATCCCTAATAGGTTGCATGGAAATGGGTTTTCTAAACTAGACAACCCCTTTTTGACCCCAGTTTGACCTGAAGGAGTTAATTTAACAGGCAAGTTACCGGAATAAGCAATCTTTAAAAGCCACAATTCTCCTGGCCTTGAGACGATATGCAAATGAAGCGTCTTAAAGGGATAGCAGTCATTTCGTCACATCAATATTCAGAGAATACATTCAACTTTTTCTTTAAGAAATCTGACAAATTGACAAGCAACCACAACGGTAAGTAAAGTTTTAGCGAAACTGTTAATTAAATGGAGAATAATTGGCGCTCGGGTTCTGAAAACCCTAATGAGATTTCACACGATACATGTGACTGTGAATGGATTCTAAAAATGAGAGCAGATTGGCTCAGCTGGTCATTGCAATGTCACGAGATGAACTCTCCGAGACTTTAGGTATTCTGCGCCCCCCCCCCCCCTATTAACAAATGGATCTGTTGTGTCTACCGAGCGCCTCTTATATACTTTACAGCTACAAACTGGGATTAAATGCCGAAACACAGTCCGCAGTAGTCCCTTATATTATCGGCGGTGTATACAGGATTTTGTAAAGAAAGGGGGAGGTTGTTCAGAGACGCTCATAATGGGAGATCTATGCAGGATCTACACAGTGGAGGGGGAATATTTACAGCTGCACACACTTAGGGGGTCACATTTGTAGGCTGTTCACAGAGGGTTAAATGGTTCCTAATAACCAGCCACACTGATCGTATCTCCCTGCCAGATGTCCTAAAGTTTGGGGGGGGGATGCACAACTCCGCTGATTTCCTCGCTCGTCCCTCCCTCACTCATCAGAGTCTGGTAGGGAGATAAGATAAGTGTGGCTGATTATTAGGAATGGACTGAAACAGTCTGTTGTAGAAATACCCAATGCACTGAGACATTGTGTACATCGGGTTCCAGGAGGCGGCAGCATGAAGTGCTCCCCACACACGGTAGCTGTATTCAGTGTGTACAGCGCTGAATACGGATTTTCTCTAGCAACGACCAGTAGCTGAGGGGATAGGGGCAGCAGTTCAGGAACATATTTACAATGAAGGAAGGCGGAATGAAAATGAGATGGCTCTGCTTATCCTGCCCACTGATGATAATGAGATGACTCTGCTGACTGGTGCTTAATGATAATGAGATGATTCTGCAGACCCTGACCTTGAACGATAAAGAGATGACTCTGCTGACTCCACCCACTAATGATAATCCGATGACTGCTGACTTGTGTTTAATTATAATGAGATGACTCTGCAGACCCGGACTTCTAATGATAATGAGATGACTCCGTGGACCCGGTCCACAAATGATAATGAGATGATTCTGTGGACCTCACCCACTAATAATAAGATGACTCTGCAGACCCTGCCCACTAATGATAATGAGATGACTCTGTACTTTGATGATAATGAAACGACTCTTCTACACCTATCCCAGTCTACACCACAAAGCTGAAAATGGAAATATATAGATTATACTAAAACTCGGATTTAAGTAATATGTTCTTTCCGCTACATTATCTTTAATCCATTCTAAATAGTCAGGTCTCGTCCAGCGACGTCACATGAATTCTATAATGAAATGCATAAGATTCAGTAAAAACCAAAACACTCAGCTTTGAGGATCAACTTGTGAACATCTTAAATTAAAAAAACGAATTACTGAAATGATCATCAACATCTCTGTCTACAAAACAAATCATTACAAAACAAAACTCATTGAAGAGTAACTCCGGGTACAAACTCAAATCTAATTTTTGACTCAACTCATTCTCTAACCTCCAACGTGTCACTCCCTTTGGGTCCAGGAAGTGGAGATATTGGGGATCTTTCTCCTTTGTCATAGGACTATGGAACAATGATGTCATGATGCGGTCAAGTGCTCCCTCTGCTGGTGGCATGTGGGACAGCATGGAGAGTATATTATACTGAACTCAGGCTCTGTTCACACTTCGTTTGGGCCTTCAGTCTTCAGAGGTATACCACCGAAAAAAAGCTGCGACTAATAATAGGCCTCCATTAAAAAACAAACACGTATACAGCGCGGTATACATTTCTTTACTGTAATCCTTTGTAAAGAATAGCGTAGTCGTCTCTTTTGGCATACATCGGGTGCATGGAGCCCTATGGATACGCTTGGGCGTATGCGTAGAGCGCTTCCCCAGAGCGTACACCGAACATAGTTCAAAAACGTGATGTCAGTAGAACCTTAGGCCCTACGTTTATTGCCCTGCTCCCGACGTTTTGGGCACCTTTAATATGTAATTCAGCGCTACTTTCGTACATATAGCGCTCATTTGGGCAGATGTGCCATTCTACCCCGTTCCACCATTTCCCTCTTTAATCACGTGACCACCAAGTGGTGGTTTTCTATTGGAGTAGACTGAAATGGGCGGACCATGAAATTCACACCCAACCCGAAAACCCTTCTCTCTTATCCAATGTGACGCCTAAACTCCCCCCCTCTCCTCTGCATGACGCCGCCCGAACCGAAAGGAGGAGTCGCGAGCAGGACGATCTTGATATCATGACGTTATGACGCGCCGACCACTGGGGTCGTGTCGATCACGGAGCCGTGGAGGACAGGTGGTCGTTACCACTGACTACCAATGCAGAGGTGTGGTTAAACTAATCATGTGACTGAGGAGAATGGTTGACCGGGGCCGAACGGCGCATCTGACCTCTGAAGCAGCGCCAACTCACATATTAAAGGTGCCCAAAACTATATTTGCCTGGAAAACCCCTATAAACGTACGCCTGTGACGTATCCCATACAGCAGCATACGTCACCCATAGACTCTCATGTTAAATACGTAAATGGGAGTAAAAACGAGAGGAATAGCATAAAAAATGTATACTAACGGACAATGTTTTGGGCTATTGGAGCCCTATGGACACGTTTATCGTATACGTCGGGAGCTTTCCTGCCATACGCGCAGACGTAGGGAATAAACGTGATGTAGAGGGGGCCTTAGTAGTCATGTAAATGACGAGGACGACAGAACCTCTGATGTAATAGAATCGCAGGGTCGTACATAAGTTTGGCACACTCCAGGCATAAACTGTGTTGCAATTCCTCAGCATTTTCAAGATCTCTGCTTGCTGTCAGAAATGGTAAACTTTCATTGTTTACATCCACAGGCTGAAAAATTGTATAGATCTAATACTTCTCAGGTCTGGGAATTTGCTACAATTGAATCCAGGAAAGACAATCGTCTGTGAGATAAACCAGTAGCACAAATCTTTCTCCTGTTTTGATAGTTTGCTATAATGTATCAGCGCAGATAAAATGTATCAGCCTGCACTGCATCAGAGTCTGTAAGGCCCCCTGCCACGGTGCATATAAGGGCCTGTTCACATCACCGTTCGCTTTCCGTTCCGGGGTTCCGTCGGAGGTTCGCAGTCGACTTTGCTATTGATTCCGTCGTTAAAACGGAAACCTGCCGGAATGATGACAAACGGAAACCATTAGCGATGTTTCCGTCACCATTGAGATCAATGGTGACTGAAACGGAAGCTGTGGTTTCACTTTCACTTTCCGTTGCGGGGTTCACCCGACGGAAACCTCCGACGGAACCTCGGAACGGAAAGCGAACGGTGATGTGAACAGGCCCTAAGGGTAAGTTCACATGGGGCAGATACGCTGTGTATCTGCCCCGATGGCCGCAGGGAATTCCGGGTGAAAAACCGCACCAAATACTGGTGCCGTTTTCCGCCCAGGATGCCCGCTGCGGAAAACTGCATTACTAGCCGGCCACCTGGGATGATATTCGATCCCAGGAGTCCGCTGCAGGCTGTGATTGGCTGCAGCGATCACATGGGATGAAACGTCAGAGGTAAGTATAACGCTTTTTTTTCCGGTGTAATCAATGTGATTTCGCCGCAAAAGTAGCGACACTTGACTATTTGTTGCGGGTTTTAGAACCCCATTGAATTCAATGGGGAAAACCCGCAACAAATTACTGGCGATTCCGCCACCATACTTGACATGCTTCGGCTTAAAAAACGGCACCGCAGATCAATTTGTGTGCGGAATCTCCGCATATCACGTACACAGCGCGGGGATGAGATTTCTTGAAATCTTATCCACTCCTCTGCTACTGTGTTACGCTTCATGCACACGACCGTAAAAACACCCGTTATTGCTCAGTCCACGGAAAAAAAAAAAAAAAGTTATGACTCAGAATGCGGTGAAACAAAACATTTTTAATTTTTTTTTAAAGTAATAAAATATAAAAAGGCAATATAAATTTGGTATCACTGTAATCGTATTGAGCCGCAGAATAAAGTTACGTTTTTGTTTTTACTGCACGGTGAAAGCTGTAAAACAAAAAAGTATGTAGGAATCTCAGTTTTTTTCGAATTTCAGTCCGCAAATAATTTTTTTTCTGTTTCCCAGTACATTATATGGTACTTTAAATGGTGCCATTATAAACTACAACTCCTCCCACAAACAATAAGCCCTCACATCACTCTATTGACGGGAAAAAAACTTTATGGCTCTTGGAGTGAAAAACTAAAAACAAAATGAAAAATGGCTCAGTCCTTAAAGAGGCTCTGTCACCAGATTTTACAACCCCTATCTCCTATTGCAGCAGATCGGCGCTGCAATGTAGATAAGAGTAAAGTATTTTTGTTTTTTTTAAACGAGCATTTTTGGCCAAGTTATGACCATTTTTATATTTATGCAAATGAGGCTTTCTAAAGTACAACTGGGCGTGTTTAAAGTAAAAGTCCAACTGGGCGTGTATTATGTGCGTACATCGGGGCGTTTTTACTTGTTTTACTAGCTGGGCGTTGTCAATAGAAGTGTATGATGCTGACGAATCAGCATCATCCACTTCTGTTTGTTAATGCCCAGCTTCTGGCAGTGCAGACACAGCGTGTTCTCGAGAGATCACGCTGTGACGTCACTTCCTGCCCCAGGTCCTGCATCGTGTCGGACGAGCGAGGACACATCGGCACCAGAGGCTACAGTTGATTCTGCAGCAGCATCGGCGTTTGCAGGTAAGTAGCTACATCGACTTACCTGCAAACGCCGATGCTGCTGCAGAATCATCTGTAGCCTCTGGTGCCGATGTGTCCTCGCTCGTCCGACACGATGCAGGACCTGGGGCAGGAAGTGAGTGACGTCACAGCGTGATCTCTCGAGAACACGGCTGTGTCTGCACTGCCAGAAGCTGGGCGTTCTGAAGAGAAGTGGATGATACTTCTCGTCAGAACGCCCAGCTAGTAAAAGAAGTAAACACGCCCCGATGTACGCACATAATACACGCCCAGTTGGACTTTTACTTTAAACACGCCCAGTTGGACTTTTGCAAGCCTCATTTATATAAATATAAAATTGCTCATAACTTGGCCAAAAATGCTCGTTTTAAAAAAATAAAAACGTTACTGTAATCTACATTGCAGCGCCGATCTGCTCCAATAGGAGATAGGGGCTGCAAAATCTGGTGACAGAGCCTCTTTAAAGAGTCTCTGTCACCACATTATAAGTGCCCTGTCTCCTACATAATCTGATCGGCGCTGTAATTTAGATAACAGTGGTTTTTATTTTGAAAAACGGTCATTTTTGAGCAAGTTATGAGCAATTTTAGCTTTATGCTAATTAGTTTCTTAATGACCAACTGGGCGTGTTTTACGTATTACCAACTGGGCGTTGTGGAGTGAAGTGTATGAGGCTGACCAATCAGTGACTAATCAGCGTCATACACTTCTCTTCATTAATTTTTAGCTGTACTCCCAGCACAGCGTGATCTCTCAAGCTCACGCTGTGCTATCACTCTCACATTAACATTTACCGAAGTGTCTTGAGAGTGAATAGACATCGCTTCCAGCCAGGACGCGATGTCCTTAATTACAGCACTGTGCTGTGTAAGTCCCACAGAAACTTTACTGAAGTGTCGGGCCACGGCCGCGTAAAAAAACCTCCATTTTTCATTGACTCTATAGAAAAATAACTCCAAAAACGGCCGTAAAAAACACGAGTTGCTAAAAAAAACTGCTGAAAACAGCTCCGTATTTTCAGACATTTTTAGCTGAGCGTGTGAACATACCCTTACAGCTGCACCAGACACAGAGGCGCTTCAGTACATGCGGCTGCTCATCCCGAGCTCAGGCTCATTGACCTCAGAGCGGTCTAGTGGGTACGGAAGGACGGCTCATAAAACCGCGCCGGGTCGCGACGCTCCAGCAAGCACCACACGGCCTCTTTATTCTGCTGCACAATTATTGGGTTCTGTGCAAACCATGTTTGTGACGTTTTGGCCTCCGCCGGGCCGCTCCACATCTGTATACCTTTTTTATGTGCAGTATGGAATAACAGAGCAGACTACGCTGTTCCATACAACGGGAACCCAGGAAAAAAACCTATAGCGTGCAGTGTATGTTTTACATGAGAGCCTATTGGTTAAAGAAGCGACAGCTTTTCATGACATATACGTTAAACGGACGCCATTACAGTCTATGGCTCACGGATACCACCATTAGGCATACGACACAGCCTATGTTTACGTCGTATACGTAAAATATGGGTTTAATATATGTGACGTGAATGGGTCGTTATAAAAAATTAAAAAAAATTGACAACCCTGCAGCGGATAGGACACACTGTGGTTATAAAACAAACTGGAGCACGCTAGAAAACCGCGCCTTTTCTTGTCGCATTATGTGAATTGGCTTTTTGCGCATCCCATTCACTACAATGTTACGAATACGCCGTCATGTAGAAAAAACATACCTTGGGATTTCTATAAGGAGCGCACATGCCATTTCCCCCAGCTCTGACCAACCCCCAGTAGTAACCACACAACACACCATCTATGGCGAAATCAGCCAATTTTATTAATCAAATAAACATACAGTGACAAGGGGAGCCCGACCAATCACGACATCACACTCTGACCCGGGACACGCCTGCCCCCCGGCCCGGCCACGCAAAACAGACCGAGCCCGTCTGCCATCGGTAGGCGCCCTGCCAGCTGTCCAGGCTGACCTTCGTAGCTACCCGGGACCTGATCTCACCTGGGAACCTGCCGTACGGCTCGTGTTCCCCCACTAGCACAGGTCGCCTTGCCATACGGCTCGTGGCTTGCTCGCTGTGGCCAACTAAATCAATCCGCCCTTCTCAAAGCGTAATGTCGTGATCCGCCTTACAAGGCATGGACGACAGGAAGGGTCTTTGTTCTCTTTCAGCAGCGGACTTGCCTCTTACCTGGCCGCCACTTATCTACCCCGCTCTCCCCGCCCACTAATCACTTAGCGCGCCTTTCCTGCCAAAACGCCCCTTTTTCACTACAGGTGGGTTTCCTACCCTGCCCACCTTAGACTTGGTGCCACGCCATGCAGCCACCGCCAATTTAAACCCCGTAAGGACATCTAAGGGACACGCACTGCGTCCCTTACGCCTCCTTGCTCGGGTTTGTTCCGAGCTCGTCGCGCTTTCTTATGACAACTGATGGCGTCCATCTTTGTAGATGACGCAGCCATGTCTTAAAGGGCCACTATCCCTAAATTCAATTGCTACGCTATAAGCGAAGCTGCTAATATCACGCAGATATATGTACGTAAATGTTTCAGAGCTTCGTATTGATTACAAATCTGACAGAGGTCCAGAAACATATCAATCATCTCATTGAAGAACACTGCAGGCAGCTTTCCTTCTGAAATGGCAGATAACAGGGAACAATAGCTTGTATTAAACAGCACAGCAACTTCAGTTAAGATAGACCTTAGTTATCCTTAATTTCTATAACATCAGTAACCTATATACGCAGAAGCCTAGCCTAACGTCGAGCATAACTATGGAAAAAATGACAACTAATATGATGTTAATAAAGTTGTTTAAAAAAAAAGTAATACAGGTAGCTCAGTAGATAACCACGCATGCGTAGAACGGCACTACAAGGACAACTGCGTTCTTTCTTGCGTTCCACCCCTCAAGCTCATTCACGTCATGAGGACTTGACTACACTATAGCTGTCTTCTGATGCGCCTGTTCACAGTCTATCATTATATTAACCGTCAAACACGAATGTTTATGGACATATATTGTTCACAGTCTAGAGCCACACGTTGTAACGTAGTTGCGATCTAGCTACAGGGGATTAGTAGGTTTACTAATACCGCAGGCACGTTAAGGTCGCTCCCGGCTGCGGGGCCTTTCACACAGAGACGGCGGCGGCCAAGATGTCGACCAAGAATTTTCGCGTTAGTGACGGAGACTGGATATGTCCGGATAAAAAGTGAGTATGGCGCGGTTTAGCAGTCCAAGGTGACGGAGGGGAGAGTGAAGAATCTCAGCGGGACACGTAGTAGTGAAAAAATGGCGGCGAGGGGATGCAGGAGGATTGGCCTCCTCCATGTGTAGGGGCCTGGGGTCACTGAGGGTGAAGCAGCAGTAGTAGTGGGGCTGAACTTCAATACCACACCTGGTCAGTAGAGAAGAGTGGCGCTGTTTCAGTAGGATAAAAAAAAACATATATGTAGCGAATTCCGCAAGCAACGGCGTTTGTTTTCGAATTGGACTTTTTCATTGAGCTCAATGGCGAAATTCTGCAACAAATATGCCATGAATTCGCAGCATGAGGCCGCATGCACACGTTGCGCTGCAGGAAAAGATGCATCAAAACTGCAGAAAATTCGCAGGTAAAAACCGCACCTAATCGCAGGGTTTCTAGATCTTGATGCGTAAATCTGTGTTTTCATGCTGCGTGTTTTTCATTACAACTGGACAGATACAATTCGCAAGCGGAAACGCAAGATAAATTGACATTCTGCAGTTTTTAAAATACGCACCGCAGGTCAATTTACTTGCCGAAAAAAACCGCAGCGTGTACATGAGAAATCTCAATTTAGTTTGCTGCCACTGTATTACTCTGCGGATTTGCCGCGCGCGAATACACACGGCAAAACCGCACATAATCTGCATCGTGTGGATTGAGCCTAAATTGACATTCTGCAGATGTATTATTTTTTTTCACAGCATGTGGATGAGATTTGTTACATTTTCATCTACGTTGCTGCTAATGTTGTACGCTGCAGATTTTTAGCCCGCAAATCCACACGGAAAATCTGCAGCCTATACACGAAGTGTGAACATACCCTAAAGAAAGGACTGATACGTACTCCATCCCAAATGAGATCTTTCATGTCAGCTGACGCTTACATTTTTGCTAAAAAGTTTAGGCCAGGATCACACACACGCAGTTTTGGTGTCGTTTTTTTAAGCCAAAGCCAGAAGTGGATCTCGAAGGAAGGGAAGGTATAAAGAAAAGACTGATGCACCTTCCTTCCTTTGCGCCGACTTCTGTGTTTGCTACCAAAAAAAACACCACCAAAAACGGTGTGTGTGATCCTGGCCTTAAAGGGGTTTTCTGGGCACGGACAACTGATGACCCATCCACAAGATAGATCATCGGTATACGATCGGTGGGGGTCCGAAACCCGAACCCCGCACAGATCAGCTGGTGCCGGATGGTATGCAGAGTTCGGAGACGAAAGCAGATGGCTCTGTACCCTGTATGGCGGCCGTGCTGCAGAATTGCAACTCTTCTCCTATTCACTTGATTAGGAGCAGAGCTGCAACTCGGCCGCTATTCTGTGACCGGAGCCAACTTCTTCCAGCGCGGACATCCGGTGTCCGGAGAAGCTGATAGATGCAGGTTCCGGGTGTCGGACCCCCACGATCGTATACTGATGACCTATCGTGCCCGGACCACCCCTTTTTAAGGATTCAGATGTGGCGTCGAGTATTTCGGTGTATTAAGACGTGATGATTTTGTGGGTATTATTTTTTGGTTTTCTACCGTGACCTCACAAAAAAATAGTTTTGCATGTCCGCAATGTTCGACAACCAGCACGTGCGAATACACTGTTAATTTAATGATTAAAGAGGCTCTGTCACCAGATTTTGCAGCCCCTATCTGCTATTGCAGCAGATAGGCGCTGCAATGTAGATTACAGTAACGTTTTTATTTAAAAAAAACGAGCATTTTTGGCCAAGTTATGACCATTTTTGTATTTATGTAAATGAGGCTTGCAAAAGTCCAAGTGGGTGTGTTTAAAGTAAAAGTCCAAGTGGGTGTGTATTGTGTTCGTTACATCGGGGCGTGTTTACTACTTTTACTAGCTGGGCGTTGTGTATAGAAGTATCATCCACTTCTCTTCACAACGCCCAGCTTCTGGCAGTGCAGACACAGCGTGTTCTCGAGAGATCACGCTGTGACGTCACTCACTTCCTGCCCCAGGTCCTGCATCGTGTCGGACGAGCGAGGACACATCGTCACCAGAGGCTTCAGTTGATTCTGCAGCAGCATCGGCGTTTGCAGGTAAGTCGATGTAGCTACTTACCTGCAAAAGCTGATGCTGCTGGAGAATCATCTGTAGCCTCTGGTGCCGATGTGTCCTCGCTCGTCCGACACGATGCAGGACCTGGGGCAGGAAGTGAGTGACGTCACAGCGTGATCTCTCGAGAACACGCTGTGTCTGCACTGCCAGAAGCTGGGCGTTGTGAAGAGAAGTGGATGACACTTCTATACACAACGCCCAGCTAGTAAAAGTAGTAAACACGCCCCGATGTACGCACATAATACACACCCACTTGGACTTTTACTTTAAACACGCCCAGTTGTACTTTTGCAAGCCTCATTTGCATAAATACAAAAATGGTCATAACTTGGCCAAAAATGCTCGTTTTTTAAAAATAAAAACGTTACTGTAATCTACATTGCAGCGCCGATCACATGCAATAGCAGATAGGGGTTGCAAAATCTGGTGACAGAGCCTCTTTAACGTCAGCCTGAATGTGACACATTGTAGATATTATCTCCATAATTATTGTGGATTATCCACTGCTGGCGGAGAATATGACTGATATTTGCTTTGTTGGCAGCCGGATACTGATGGTTTATCTCGCGTTCTGTGTATATTGTGGATTTACAGTAACAGCGCACGTTACACTGCAGTTTCTTATTTTGCTTTCCTTTTTTTAGATGTGGTAACGTAAACTTCGCCAGAAGGACGAGCTGCAACCGATGTGGGCGAGGTGAGAATATAGAACTGTAGCCAATGCTAAATATTCCCTGTACGGATCTCCTCACCCATTATGTATTTATATATTATTACTCAAAGAAAAAAGTACAGATGCTAAAATGATGAAGGCCGGAGGGACTGAGATTGGAAAAACTCTGGCAGAGAAGAGCCGTGGATTGTTTAGCGCCAATGACTGGCAATGCAAAACGTAAGTAGACTGCGCCTTGGTATAGAAATCTCTCTGATATGCGGCACTGCACAATACGAGGGGTAGTAAGGGGCGTTTCACGGGGAGTTTTTTTGGCGCTGATTTTGACGTGGAAACCATGTCCCAATTGGACCAAGAATCAGCTGAAACCAGTCGTATCAATAAATCTTGACTGACCCCATGGATGGACTTACATGGGGTCTGTTGGGTTCCATTGTGGTTTCCATCGGTTTGACGGGAAGAATAGAACTACATACAGAGCAATATGTTTCCGTCGAATCTGCTGGGACTTCCTATAGAGGCGGTGGGATCATAGCCTGTAGCTTTGTGCCAGAGAGTCCCATGTTTTGGAAATCTTCACCCAGTGCTAAAGCCGTTCAGAAGCTTTTATGATCATTGTAGACCTTTTGTTCTGAGCAATGATGGGACCCATCCAGGACGCCTCCATGATGTCCCGACTTCTCTCACACACTGTGGGAAGAAGTTTGTGCTTTCCGTGTCTTTCCCTGCAGGTTTCCAGCCTTGTACATGTTAGGCCTCATGCACACGACCGTATTTTTTCACACCCGTAAATACTGGCGTAAATACGGGTCCGGTGTCACACGTATTCCACCCGTTTTGCACCAGTATTTACGAACCCGTGCTCGTAAATATGGGTCCGGTGTCACCCGTATTCCACCCGTATTTACGAGCACGTTTTTGGCAGCAAAATAGCACTGCACTAATCGGCAGCCCCTTCTCTCTATCAGTGCAGGATAGAGAGAAGGGACAGCCTTTTCTGTAATAAAAGTTAAAGAAATTCATACTTACCCGGCCGTTGTCTTGGTGACGCGTCCCTCTCTTCACATCCAGCCCGACATCCCTGGATGACGCGGCAGTCCATGTGACCGCTGCAGCCTGTGATTGACCTGTGATTGGCTGCAGCGGTCACATGGCCTGAAACGTCATCCAGGACGTCGGCCCGGATGTCGAGAGGGACGCGTCACCAAGGCAACGGGCGGGAGACCGGACTGGAGGAAGCAGGAAGTTGTCGGTAAGTATGAACGTCTTTTATTTTTATTTTTTACAGGTTTATACTGATCGGTAGTCACTGTCCAGGGTGCTGAAAGAGTTACTGCCGATCAGTTAACTCTTTCAGCTCCCTGGACAGTGACTATTTACTGACGTCGCTTAGCAACGCTGCCGTAATGACGGGTGCACACATGTAGCCACCCGTTATTACGAGAGCTCCATAGACTTCTATGGACTGTCCGTGCCGTTATTACGGCCAGAAATAGGACATGTTCTATCTTTTTTAACGGAACGGGCACCTTCCCGTGAGAAAACGGGAAGGCACCCGTCGCCAATAGAAGTCTATGAGCCCGTTATTACGGGTCGTGATTACGACCCGTAATAACGGGAGTTTTTACGGTCGTGTGCATGAGGCCTAACACTGTTATTATTTTTTGTTTTTTTTTGTAGTTGTGGAAATGTAAACTGGGCAAGGAGATCAGAGTGTAACATGTGCAATACCCCGAAGTATGCAAAACTAGAGGAGAGGACCGGTAAGTCCCCATGTGGTGGTGGTGGTTGTTGTTTTTTTGTGTTTTTTTTAATGCTTTTATTCAGTTTTTGTGTTCGGAGTGTGATCTTGTATTGTCTTTCTACGTACAGGTTATGGTGGAGGTTTTAATGAACGTGAAAATGTAGAATACATAGAACGAGAAGAATCTGATGGAGAGTATGATGAGGTGACGTATTTCTGATCTGAAGTACTGTTTGGCTCTGTTCACACTTGCACTGTGGTTTCTATTTATCATTTAGATATCCTATATTTATAATGGAAATCACACTGCCGGATCCGTCATACGGCACCTGACAGACCCCATTATTTACAACGGGCTCCATCAGGTTCCATTGTTTTGACGGTAATGTTAGTGCTGCATGATGCGCTATTCTTCCCATCAAATCAGACGGAGCTGCTGATGGAGGCTCCGAGTGACAGTGTGAACAGAGCCTTAACTTTGTTAATACTATTGTAGGGTCTGTTCCCATCGCGGTTGAGCCCTAAGTTTGGCGTAGGAGCTAAGAAAGCTTCTGCCGCATACAGCAAGCTTATCCATGGGTATACTTTTTTTATTTTTTTTCCCCAACTGTATAGTAAAGCATAGACTGCTCCTACTTTTTTTTTTCTCTCTTCCCCCCTCTATGGAGGCTTCTCACACAAAAAAGTATACTGCACGGGATATAGATATATATAATTTATTTTTTTTCCACACGTGGATACAGTGACGGCACATGTCGCAGCCTTCCATAGGAGGTATAGGTTGATAAATCTTCCCATCGTATTCTTCTGATGGAAGGAACAAACACAATGGGAACAGAGCCGTAAACTTGTATCAAGTATTAATATTTTTCTTTTATTTATACAAAATTTTTTTATAATCATTTATAGTTTGGCCGAAAAAAGAAGAAATATCGTGGAAAGCCAGGCAGTGGGAAATCCGTACCTAAAGGTGAAGAAAAGGTGGCTGGCGGTGAGGAGGAAGAAGAGGGTGATGAGGAGGATGAAGAGGAAGGAGATCTGTCAAAATATAAGTTGGATGATGTAAGTTGTAATCTATATTTATTTTGATCATACAATGTATTATTTCCAGGACTGGAAGGTTGGTGAGGAGAGAACCCAGTGTGTTAGCGACATAGGAGACTAGGTCTTAAAAATGCCATGTGTAAAGGAGAAGTACCCCCCCCCCCCTCCCCACACAACCAATTTATTTTTATTGCTCCAATGCATCCAAAACGAAGCAACTTTGCAGGTAGCCTGGAATAAAGGGGTTTTCTCATAAACATTTATCACCTATCCACAGGACATGGTCTGTCTGTTACAGGCAGGATAAGGTTACGTTTACATGCGCTCTCTTCTTTGTGTTTTGGACGCGACGCTGGAATTGACGTCGTATTGAAGGGGAATTTTTTTTGAATGAGGAATAGTAATGAAATTTTTGTTTTGTTCCCAAATATTTGTTTTAGGATGATGAGGAGGATGACGATGGCGACCTTTCAAAATATAATCTTGCCAGCGATGAAGAAGATTCTAGTAAAAATAAGACAGCCGTTCGCAGCAGATCTAAATCTTCCCACTCCTCCCATACAAGCTCAAGGTCTAGGTCCAGGTAAACGGGTACAGGTCAAGGGTAAAGCCGGGCAAAATGTCAGTATCTATTTAACTTTTTTTTTTCCTTTTTTTTTATATACGACTTAATGTTCTAGAGCTGAGTAGAGATCTTGTGCGATGTCATGAAATGTCTTGACTACTTTTTATCTGAACGTTTCTTCCTTATTATGATTAAACTTTTACTGTTCGCATAAGGACTTGTGCACTTTAAAAGGCAACTAATTCTCCGTCAACCTACATAGAGTTCAGTAAACACAGCATGACGATCCTCCGTGCTGTGTATGTGTAAACTAACACACCACCTCCGGACAGCTGTTGCCCCAGGGTTTTCAGCCGAGGGACTAAATTTACAGCACATGTTATACAAAGCTTCATTAGAGTGCTTGATTTACTGAGAGAATATTTAATATCCTGACTATGAGGTGTTGGGGTATTCTATACTAGAGTCTGAGGTTTGGTCTGGACTCACACACTATAGAAAATGCAGTGGTGCATCCTCTAAGGGTATGTGCACACGTAAACTGCATTTACGTCTGAAATTACGGAGCTGTTTTCAGGAGAAAACAGCTACGTAATTGCAGACGTAATTGCTCGTCCTCGCATTTTGCGAGGCGTCATTGACGGCGGTAATTTAGAGCTGTTCTTCATTGAATTCAATAAAAAACGGCTGAAATTACGTCCAAAGAAGTGCCCTGCACTACTTTGACGAGGCAGTCATTTTACGCGTCGTCGTTTGACAGCTGTCAAACGACGACGCGTAAATTACAGGTCGTCGGCAAACCCATTCAAATGAATGAGCAGATGTTTGCCGACGTATTGGAGCCGTATTTTTCAGGCGTAAATCGAGGCATAATACGCCTCGTTTACGCCTGAAAATAGGTCGTGTCAACCCAGCCTAATACTGAACCTGTCACCAAGAAACTTCCCTCTTTAAAAATGGTATCTATAAGTTTCTCTTAGAGCAACATGTAAGCAGCTGGTACTGCGCTTAATCATCGACCATACTAACTCCTGTTCTGGCCGCAAGTAGGAGCCACGAACTATATGCAAAACCGAGGCCTCTCAACCTGACCGGCAAAGAGCAAAGCCGCATTGGCACATCCATTTAGAGGAATAGGAATTTTGAAGAGATTTGATTTTCCTTTTTAGCATTCACAGATGGAAAGGAAAATTGATATTTGCTGTAACAAGAGAGAAGCGTAAACCTCTCACTTTAATGTGTCCTGCTTTAAATTTATTCCGTTAAAGGGTTCTCTCGTGAAGAAAACCCCTCTCCGTATGCTCTATTATGGCATATGAACGTAATTGGGGGAGTGTGCCTCTACCATTCATCTGAACGGCCGCTATCTAATACTATATTTCTGCTACACGGGAAATGCTTGGCTGGCTGCGGCTTTCCTCTGGAAGAATCCTCTGCATGCCGGTGATGTTGGGAGCGGGACCCGGGGAAAACAGCTGATCACCGCAGATACGCATTCTGCAAGGGGTTAATGATGAGACAACTTCGCTAAGATCAGCTCTGAGCGATTGGAACAAGCAGACTGCTCCTGACCCTAAGAACGCTGCTAGGAGAGTACAGTGGATAGCTTAGTCATATATATATATATATTATAGTTTGTGTGTGTGTATATATATATCTATATCTATGTGTATCTATATATATATATATCATTCAGAGCAGGTATTAGGAGGGAGCACTTTTAATCTAATCCTGAATCCATACAATCAGGTTCGCCATTAGAGCTGCTAGAAAAACACCGCAACAGATTCATTGTTTGCTCCCGCACAGTGTAAAGTTTTTGGGGTATTGTTTATACATTTGACCAAATTAGACCAGTCAACAAAGTATAATAAGTGATGGGTCTGACCTCCTGGGTCTCCCACGGTCACTCGGAGATTAGACTGCATGTGCGTTCTCCGTAGAAATTATCCGGATCATTAGAAGCAGCATTTTGTTTTTCTAATGTTCCCATTCATTTCTATGGAGACTTGGGCCCCTTTTTGTTTTTGATAACTTTCCTAGCTCAGATCCCCCATCAATCAAACTTTTGACGGTACAACCCCTTTAAACTTTTTCATAGACTCCTATTCCTTTTTATTATGATTTATGCGCTGAACTGTTTTTGTTCTTTAAGTAGCAGACCGATTTTAATGCAGTTTATTTTATGCATTCATTGAAGGAGCTGGAAAAATAATTGGCCATGTTGTTTCAGGTCTCGCTCAGGAAGCTCTTCCAGTTCCAGATCAAGATCTCGCTCCAACTCAAAAGAACGTTCTCAATCTCGGGGTTCAAAATCAAGGTAAAAAGGGGTACCGCGCCGTGTGGCGCAGCGAGAGATAAGTGCTTCAGGATGGTTTTAAATACTGATTTCTTTGCCATCATTGTCATGTGATAGACACAAATTATTAGTCTCTTTATTGTGTTTTCCTTTCCTTTTGATATCTAGAATGTATTTACAACTGTTAGAAATAAGTATTTCTCTTCTACAACAGAAATGTGCCTATGATTTTAATTGTCTTGGATCAATTTGGTGACATACGCAATAACCTAAACTTATTTAACCCCTTAATGACCATCCTATTTTGGGCCTTAAAGGGAATGTGTCACTAGAAAATTATTATTTTTATTTTTTGTTAGACAGTATATACACGATTACACATTGTTCTAATTTTTTCACAAGTCAGGAAATATTATAAATTAGATTTGAATTTATAACATTTCCATGAGCTGGTCACTAGATGGAGCAATTCCCAAAATTGCAGCATTGGCATGTGGTAAAGCAACCTCATTGCTTTATGCTTCAAAATTGGAGCATACACACTCGCTCTAGTGTAATCAAAGAATCCCCCCTCCCTTATTCTGGCTAGTGCCAGGAGAAAGGAGGGGGTTGAATGTTCAAACCTCCTACACGGTGTGCCGCCATTTTTTGAGCGAATGCACAGTGTAGGAGGATTAGATACAGTGCTCAGCAGACAGTATAACACAAACATAACTTACCTGCTGCCTCCGCTTCCTTCCGCTCCCTGTCCTTCTGAACAGATGGACGGAAGCCGCGACCGGAAGTCGTCCTCTTACTGTCCGGCTTCCGGTCCACATGAAAATGGCGCCGGACGTCGCTCGGTCGAAGACCTTCCTTTTGGACTGTGTGGGAGCGATGCATGCGCCGTTCCCACACAGACGGCGTATGCTGTAGTGAATGGAACGACTCGCATTCTCTATGGGGCTGTATGTGCCGTATTCCATCTCTGTATGTGTCGTTAATCGACACATACAGAGATGAAAAAAAAAATGGCAGCCCCCATAGAGAAGAAAAAGTAAGAAAAAAGTAAAACACAAAATCACAAATAAAATGTATTTTAATAACACACTAAAAGCAAAAACATATAAAAACATTTTTTTCACGTGACACCTTCCCTTAAATGATTCAAAGAGCTATAACTTTTTATTTTTGCGTCAACATAGCTGTATAAGGACTTTTTTTTTGCGGGACAAGTTGTATTTTTTTTAGTAGCACCGTTTTGGGGTACATATCATTTATTGCTGAACTTTTTTTGCGGGGAAATTGAAAAGAAACAGCAATTTCGCCTCTTATTTTTTTTATTTTTTAAAATTTTGCGTCCTAAATTGACGCTGTTTACCATGTGGTATCAATAACATAATAACTTTACTCAGCAGTTCGTTACAATTGCGACGATACCAATTTATATAGTCTTAGGTTTTACTACTTTTACCCAGTAAAAACACTTTTTTTTTTCAAAATTATTTTGTTTTCTACCGCCATATTTTAAGAGCCGTAACTTTTTTATCTCTCCGCCCGTGCAGCTGTATGAGGGTTGTTTTTTTTTGTGTTTTTTTGCGGTACGACTTGTAGTTTTTATTGGTATCATTTTGGCGTACATGCAACTTTTTGATCACTTTTTATCAAATTTCTTTGAAGGCAGGATGCACGGAAAACAGCAATTCTGGCATTTATTTTTTACGTTCACCGTGAGGGTTAAATAATATAATAGCTGTATAGTTGGGGACGTTACGGACACGTCGATACTAAATATGTGTAATTTTGTAACTTTTTTTTAATTTATTTTTTATAATTCAGCATTTTGTAAGGGGAAAAAGTGGGTGGTTGTTTTTTTATTATTTTACTTGGGTTTTTTATTATAGACTGTATTAAACTTTTTTTTTTTTTTACTTGCTATGCAAACATTTTATCGCTTTTATAATACGTCGGTGTGGTGAGAGGAGGAGGCCCCTCCCTCTAAAACCACTCAGATGCGCGGTCGCTATTGTCTGCCGCATCTGAGGGGTTAAATAGGCAGTATCGATACTGATTTCGATCTCGTCCACTCGAGCAGGTCTGCCCTCAGCTACCTCCGGTAGCTAGGAGTATTAATTGCTCAGACTTACTTTGATGCATGTGCCATCAAAATGCACATGCATCAGAATAAGGCCCGTTAGTGACCGTCGTGAAAACACCTATGGGTGGTCGCTAACAGGTTAAACGGTTTTTTAAATGTTGTGCTCCTATTGGTAAAACGATTGTGATCATGCAATACCTTAAAGGGGTTAAACAATGTTGGCATATACACAAAATATGCCATAAGTGCTTAATGTGGGTCCCAGAGCTGCAAGGGGCACATATCGATTCTGTGACCATCGTTTGCCGCTTCAGGCTGGCCGTCCTTCCCATTGATATGCCATAAATGTTTATAATGCCAATACTTCTTTATTATTTTCTGCTTTAAGGACATCTCATCAGACCAATGTCATTATAGGGATGGTCTCGTAAAGACAACTCCTTTCCATACGCCCTATTAGGACTATTGAACATCATAGAGTGGAGGTCCTTGGGACCTCCATAGTGGCCAAAACGAAGTGCTGATAACAAAGAGCGGCCCCAGCTATGGAGGAGTCTGTCCGGCCGTGTGTGTGTGTGTGTGTGTGTGTGTGTGTGTGTGTGTGTGTGTGTGTGTATGTATATATATATATATATATATATATATATATATCTCCCCGAAAAACACAGCATGGATCCGATTAGCCCAAGAGAAATATAATGCAGCCGTCAGCAAGCATATGATCAGGTGTAAGCTAGATCCTGGGGCGTGTACCCACAAAGCATATAGATATATAACCTAAAGAAAAAGATGCCAATAGACTAGTAGTATGAGAAAAATGGAAAAATACTTTATTGAAAATAACACATAGGTATACAATAATTAAAAAAATCCACAAACCAACAGGTTAAAAAAAAGACATACAAGCCATGCAACTCGCAGAATAAGAAAACTGTAGACAAAAAGTAAATGCCTAGTGGCACAACCGATCGCTGTATGCACCTTCAAGCTATGTCATGCCCCTGGGCGAATGCATTTTCGCCAAAACGCGCGTTGGGGCGGACGTCTTGCTGTGCACCCAGTTCTGGACCTATCATGGGTATGTTTAATTTCTGCAATCTGCTTTAATATTGCTTCACGTGTCCGCATTGTTCACATCCTGCTGGTATCTTCATACGTACCTTGTTATTCATCTTCATACCACTCTACATGGCATATGTTCATTTAACTTTGTTCAACTTCTGTGGGCATGACATAGCTTGAAGGTGCATACAGCGATCGGTTGTGCCACTAGGCATTTACTTTTTGTCTACACAGTTTTCTTATTCTGCGAGTTGCATGGCTTGTATGTCTTTTTTTTAACCTGTTGGTTTGTGGATTTTTTTAATTATTGTATAGTTATTTTCAATAAAGTATTTTTCCATTTTTTTTCATACTACTAGTCTATTGGCATCTTTTTCTTTAGGTTATATATCTATTAGGGTATGTTCAAACTGCTTATTTTCGGGCCGTTCTGTTCTGACGGGCCGTTTTTTTTTTACGTGGCCATTTTGAAAAACGGCCGCGTTAAAAAACACCCGCGAAAAAGAAGTGCATGTCACTTTTTGAGCCTTTTTTCATTGACTCTAGAAAAACCGCTCCAAAAAACGGCAGTAAAAAAACGGCTGAAAATCAGGCGTGGCTTTCCCTTGAAAACATTGACGTATTTTCAGACGTTTTACAGTAAGCGTGTGAACATACCCTTATATGGATACCATTTAATAATACCACGTTTCCCCTGCAGCGCCCATTTGAAATAGAGATTGTAGTAAGCCAATCTTTTTAGGCTCCGTTTGAGAAATTGGTGGTAAAAGGGTAAGTCATGTTATTTATAAAACAGCCAGCAGTCCTTGTTTCTGAACATTTTAGGAGACCTGTATTCTAAAAAAATGTCTTGTTCTTTAAATTCTGCCATTAAATTCTCTTCATTTTTGATCAATAAAGATCCAGCTCCAGGTCCCACCGGGGTTCTTCTTCCCCCAGAAAAAGATCTCACACAAGTTCCCATTCATCATCCTCTTCAGAGAGGGGAAAGAAAAGAAGCCGCTCCAGATCTTCGTCTGGTGACCGCAAAAAAAGACGATCAAGATCACGGTCAACCGAAAGGTTTGGGTTACCGTAGAATTAGAGGGGGGATTTTCATAAAAAACAAACTGGGAAATGAAAAGAAGTGCAAAATGTGTCCATTACTTATTTATTTGCTACCTTTAGCGTTTTGGATACAATCAAACTATTCTCTTAATTCTCAGTGTTCGGCTGACTACTTGAGGATGTTTAAAGAGCAATTAGATTGTTTTTTACATTTTCAAAAGAAGTTGAGTTGAGATCTGATCGGTTACTATGAGCAATTACTCCACTTTTCCATTGTACCAGTTTTGATAAATCTCCCCTGGGGGTGTAAGCTTATTGTCGGGGTACCCTTCAAACTTAGAATTTTAAAAGAAAACCCCTTTTAATATCTACTACACTTAATATAGTACTGCCTCCTATATACAAGACTATAACTACTATAATACTGCCCCTATATACAAGAATATAACTACTATAATACTGCTCCCTATATACAAGAATATAACTACTATAATACTGCCCCCTATATACAAGAATATAACTACTATAATACTGCTCCTATATACAAGACTATAACTACTATAATACTGCCCCTATATACAAGAATATAACTACTATAATACTGCTCCCTATATACAAGAATATAACTACTATAATACTGCCCCCTATATACAAGACTATAACTACTATAATACTGCTCCTATATACAAGAATATAACTACTATAATACTGCCCCCTATATACAAGAATATAACTACTATAATACTGCCCCCTATATACAAGAATATAACTACTATAATACTGCTCCTATATACAAGAATATAACTACTATAATACTGCCTCCTATATACAAGAATATAACTACTATAATACTGCCTCCTATATACAAGAATATAACTACTATAATACTGCTCCTATATACAAGAATATAACTACTATAATACTGCCCCTATGTACAAGAATATAACTACTATAATACTGCTCCTATATACAAGAATATCATTACTATAATACTGCCCCCTATATACAAGAATATAACTACTATAATACTGATCCTATATACAAGAATATAACTACTATAATACTGCCTCCTATATACAAGAATATAACTACTATAATACTTCCCCCTATATACAAGAATATAACTACTATAATACTGCCCCTATATACAAGAATATAACTACTATAATACTGCCCCCTATATACAAGAATATAACTACTATAATACTGCTCCTATATACAAGACTATAACTACTATAATACTGCTCCTATATACAAGAATATAACTACTATAATACTGCCCCTATATACAAGAATATAACTATTATAATACTGGCTCCTATATACAAGAATATAACTACTATAATACTGCCCCCTATATACAAGAATATAACTACTATAATACTGCCCCCTATATACAAGACTATAACTACTATAATACTGCTCCTATATACAAGAATATAACTACTATAATACTGCCTCCTATATACAAGAATATAACTACTATAATACTGCCTCCTATATACAAGAATATAACTACTATAATACTGCTCCTATATACAAGAATATCATTACTATAATACTGCCCCCTATATACAAGAATATAACTACTATAATACTGATCCTATATACAAGAATATAACTACTATAATACTGCCTCCTATATACAAGAATATAACTACTATAATACTGCCCCCTATATACAAGAATATAACTACTATAATACTGCCCCCTATATACAAGACTATAACTACTATAATACTGCTCCTATATACAAGAATATAACTACTATAATACTGCTCCTATATACAAGAATATAACTACTATAATACTGCTCCCTATATACAAGAATATAACTACTATAATACTGCCCCTATATACAAGAATATAATACTGCCCCCTATTGACCGCAATATGGATGACTTTTAACTGAAATTTTTCATCGTGTAACTTTCGAAGTATACGCCTGTACACAGCGATGACCGCTTTACATGTATTACATACGTGGATCTATAGTGTGATGTGTCTGTAGTCAATTTTAGGTGCCTTATTATGATATTTTATATACAAAACAGAACATGCTGCCTAAATTAACAAGAATCTACTGTTTTAATTTCTATGTTGCAGGCGCAGACATTCCCCCGCCGGGTCGTCTCATTCTGGCTCACGATCATCAAGTTGCAAAAAGAAATAGATATTTAGGAATAACATCATGTGGAGAGTTGAAATTAAACAAAACACAAAAATGGAGCAAATAAGAGACCTTATGAACCACGCTGAGATAAGCGGCAGTACTCGAGGCGCACCGTCCCACGCTTCCACTACAACCACACTCAATCTAATTCAACCGTAGCATTTTAAGCCATAAGTTCAAAACCGCGTTCCCCCCACTTCCTGTAATAGGAAGCGGAACACGCTAGACGGCAATAATATGGCTTCGACTTTGTTTTAAAAAATTGTGACGCATTCTTCGAATGGATTTCTTTGGGTCCATGTACCTGTGTTTACAAGCTACTAAGACCCTTCCCCCCCCCCCCCCTCCATAGCATGATCATGTGAATATCTTCCATTGCAATCCTTATGGCTTAAAATGCAAAAAAGGCAAAGTGAATCTGAATAACAGCCTTTTAGCTAAAACCCTAATATTTCCGCGGTGTTACAAGGTAAGTATTGGTATTACGCCATCTCAGCATTACGCTGCACGCCAGAGCTTTGGCGATTCTATTATACAGGTCTCCCCTAGGAGTTGTGACATTTATCAGATCCCAAATACCTGTCCCACCTGCCTATTTACCCCTCCAGGAACCCACAATGAGTCAGTGCCCTCGTTTCTTAACCCTTGCAGGCAAATTGTATTTCTTTGTGTTCCATCTACTCTTGAATGTAATCTGTCACAGAGTATAACTGTATCTTTGTGCCTACCGCTTCCTATAAAGCTACTATTTAAATATGTACGGGAAAAAAAAAAAAACTCAATCTGAGACGCTGTCTTTCTAGGTAATATGTATCAAAAGGTGAGCGGATTTTACTGTTCTATAGGAGACGCCTCAACAGAAAGGAAATCCGAGATTATGAGTTTTGTAAGATTTGGCTAAAGTGTAGTTCATTTTAGGATGGTGATTTTTATTTTTTTATTTTCCTGTAGACGTGACAATAAAATACTGACTCCTGCACTCGGTTCTTGTTTGTATTTTATGGAAATGTATATATTGAAAGGGACAGACTATGAGCAATAACATTTATTCTGATGATGCTCAATGGATATAGAAAAAGTTGGAAATCCCACTGCTCTGCCAGGCGGACAGAAGACTCCCAGATCATTGGGATCACATCATTAAATGGGTTGTCTAGTTTAGAAAACGCTTTTCCATATACCCTATTTAGGTGTTGTGTGGTAATAGAGGGGGGTTCCCCTGTTTAGGACCCTCCTCTCTAGGCTAGAGTGGTTACATAGAGCGTCTCTCTCTCTCTCTGGAGGACCTGTCCTGTATTACACAGACAACACATTGATATGAATGGACACTGTGTAATACTTCATTTCATCTGTGGTGGCGCTGCAGGGAAATTGAACACTTACTGCCAGGCTTCCTCATCGATTACAGCTGATCGCTTTCAGATCCCAGCCAGGGGACACTTGTCATTAGGGATCTTTCTAAAAAGTAGGCATTGTCCAAAGCGGAGAACCCCTTTCTAGAGTGACTGTCATTTCATAAAACTTTTGACATTAAATTGACATGTCGGAAGTTTTGATTAGTGGCGGTCCGGGTGCTGAGACCCACACCGATTGGTGAAGGGGCGGAGGCGCTCAGCCATGTGCACAGTATGCCTTCGCCTGTAATGGTTTAGCTTTGGCTCTTTTCAGAGAGGCCTGGTTAGCTGAAGACGGGCTCATAGAAGCTCGAGTTATAGTATTATAGCCGAAGGGGCTGAGCGCTGCTGCCGCTTTGTTTGAGCGATCGTGGCGGTCTCGGCACCCGCACCCCCACTGATCAAAACTTATGACATGTCAATAGAACGTCAAAAGTTTAATAAAATTACAGTTACTCTGAAGTATTCTGAATTCCGCTGCAGATTTACTTCTCACTGTACCGTTAAAACGGTTCGTTAACTTTATTCTGCAGGTCAATACGATTACAGCGATTACCAAATTTATATAGTCGTTTTTTTTTGTTTTTTTATGTTTTTACTATTACAAGGAAAAAAACAGATTGTAAAAAATTTAATTTGAATTTTATCGCCGTAATCCCATAACTTTTATTTTTCCGTAGATTGAGCGGTATTAGGGTTAATTTTTCGGGGCGAGCTGTAGTTTCTGTTGGTACCATGTTGGTGTACATGAGACTTTAAGATCACTTTTTATTCCATTTTTTTGTGGAAGATAAAGTGATCAAAAAAGAGATTCTGGCGTTTTATTTTTTACATCGTTCACAGTGCGGACTAAATAGTTATATATTGTAATAGTTAGGACTTTTATGGACGCGCCGATACCGGTTATGTTAATTTTTTTTACTTTGTGCTGCAGGGAAGAGTTTTTTTTATTTTTATATATATAATTTCTAGAAAACTTTTTTTTTTTATTTTAAATTTTTTTTTATTTTTGTTTTTTTACTTGTCACCCCTAGGGGACTTGAACAAGCGATCATTTGAACGCTTGCATGATATTCTGCAATACCATTGTATTGCAGTATATCGTGATACTGACAGTCTGCTATGAAGCCCTGCCTCTGGCAGCGCTTCATGGGAGTACAAAGATGGCAGACCTGGGGGCCTTCGTCAAGCCCCCAGTCTGCCATGCCAACCAACGGCACCCCGCGATCGCGTAGCAGGGGGACCGTTGCATCCAGTGGCGTAACTACCGCCGTAGCGGCTGGTACGGGGCCCGCGTCGCCCACCGGCACGGGCCCCCACCATGGCCGGAGGCTCCGCTAGCAGCCGCTATGGCTGCTACAGCGCTCTGCCATTGAACACTACGGCAGAGCAGGGAGGTATCTCCCCGCTCTGCCATTAAGCAAAATACATGTATCCCCTATCCACAGGATATCCACAAGACATGTATCCCCTCTCCACAGGACATGTATCCCCTCTCCACAGGACATGTATCCCCTCTCCACAGGACATGTATCCCCTCTCCACAGGACATGTATCCCCTCTCCACAGGACATCCACAGGATAGGGGATACATGTGTGATCGCTGGCATTGATAGGGAGAACGGGGGACTGAAAGTCCCCTGACATTCTCCATCACAAACCTCAGACTTCCGGGGTCTGTGTCGGCAGCTCCGTGGAAATGAATGGAGCGCCGGTCGTGCTTGTGCGCATGCGTGACCAGCGCTCCTTTCATTTTTATTGAGCTGCGCAGACGCCGGAAGTCCGAGGTTAGTCATGAAGAACTTCAGGGGGACTTTCGGTCCCCCGTTCTCCCTATCGCTGCCAGCGATCACACATGTCTCCCCTATCCTGTGGATAGGGGATACATGTCTTTTATTAGGGCACACTGTAGGTCGCATTTTTTTCGGAGGGGGGACGCTGTATGGCGTTCCTTACGGGGGGGGGGGGGACGGACGCTGTATGGCGTTCCTTACAGGGGGGGTGGGGACGCTGTATGGCGTTCCTTACAGGGGGGGTGGGACGCTGTATGGCGTTCCTTACAGGGGGGGCGGGGGCTGTATGGCGTTCCCTACAGGGGGGCTGTATGGTGTTCCCTACAGACCCCCCCCCCCCCCCCCTGTAGGGAACACCATGCAGACTCCCTGTAGGTAACGCCATACAGCCCCCTCTGTAGATATCTACGAAGGGGGCTGTATGGTGTTATCTACAGGGGGGCTGTATGGCGTTCTCAAAAGGGGGGGTTTTGTAAAAAAGGCACTATCTACAAGGGGGGGGGGGGTGTTGTGTGACAGGCTTTCCTAGTTACGCCCCTGGTTGCATCGGCATGTTTTTAGTCATTTCAAATCCTGCAGTTGCTATCGACCACAGCATTTAATGGGTTAAACGAGTGGGATCCCGCTCGTTACCCTGAAGTGTTGACTGTAACACACAGCCGACACGCTCGTTCTATGGAGCCGGCTCGACCCGTGATTCCGCTCCATATTCCCCCCACCCGACGTTGTTTTCCCCATACATACGGCGGATGTCGGGAAGGTTCTAAAGCAATTTGCAGAGTTTCTAGCATATAAAATGCGTTCACCATTGTTTGCTTCCATGTGTCCCTTTGGTGCTGCTGCTAATCTGTGCTGCTAGGGCAGGGGGAGCAGGATCTGTCTTATGTCCCCTCTGGCAGCTTGCAGTAAAGGCCCGGTGTAAACAGCTCGTTCATCAGCTGATTGTATCGCTTTAAATACTAAAAATGTTGTTGGCAGCACAACTGTCTGAACGGAGTTGCGCTGCCGACATGATGATCATAATGTATGGGGACGAGCGATCGGAGTAACGAGCGTTTGTCCTCATACTAGCACCTCGTGACAGGAGCGAGCAAGCAAGCACTGATCAACAGTGGACTCCTATTACCATAGATAACTATGAGGTTAGGAGCCCGGCTCCCTGAACTGTGGTCGGTCTGGGAAATACGGCCAACATCTGGTCTGTATATCACGGACTGAACACGGCTGTGTGAATCCGGCCTTAGACAATTGCTTTTTGTTAGGATACTCTGGTGATTAGGTGATCACAGGGTGTCCTGTTCGTGAAACTCCCTGCCAACAGCTCTAATCTGTAGGGCAACCCAGAAGCAAGTGTTTAATTTCCATACAGTGCCCCCACAGGGGAAATAAAGCATTACACAATTCCTATGTAAATCAGGGAGCTCTCAGAGTGCTACATGAACGTATGACTAGATCCTCCAGAGAGTCTGAGAGTCCTGAATGCGGGACTCCTATGTTGTATCCTAATAGTCTATATGACAATGGGTTTTCTAAACGGTCTGTTCTCAACCTGTGGTCTCTAGGAGATACTTGACCTGATGTCTTGCCACACTTTTAATGTGAAGCACAGCACATGGTAAGAGCCTTGGGGGGACATTGATGTAATTTGAGCAGGGGATTGTGAAACGCTGGTCTAAACCACCCAACCGGTTAAAATTGGATCTTCTGCTCTTCTGTAAACTGGGTCCAGCAGGTGGAGTCCGTTTCGGGGGCAGAAAGAGCATGCTATGTGTGTGTATATATAAATAATGCCATCCTCATGGCACCAGTGACTCTCTACTATAAGTATATTCCACGCTCTTGCAGTGACACCCACTTGCTTGGTTCTAGTAGGGGTTGTAGTTGAGGCTCTTATGCAGAGAGGACGGTCACTCCCCCAAAGTTCTTTAATTTGTATAAAATGCTTTTATCTTGTACTGATCTGGAAAAAAAAATTTAACTTTTTTTTTTTTTTTTTTTCAAATCGCTCCCTGATTGGCTAGTTTAGACTGGCATGTTGCTGGTGGGATCATTCGTACGACCGATCCCATAAACAACTGATTGGCTGCATTCTAGCCAATCAAAATCGTATGTGGATGGCTAGCTTTAGAGGGTTGCTGGCCCAGAACAAGGAGGGAATCTTTCCAACCGAGAAAAAAATGTAAATATATTTGCCTTCTGAAATAGTTCTCTGTCTCCCACCACTGGGGATAACTTGTTAGGGGTTTGCATGTAAGCTTAGTGATGACTGATTCCAGGTAACAACCAGCAGAATTTTGAATGCAGCTCTGAAGAGAAGACCTGATACAGTACAGAACTCCTGGTCAGTAAAGCAACGTATTTACATTGTTACTCAACTTGGGGGAGAATTGCGGCCTCATTCATTCCTATGGGGCCATGCACATGACCGTGGTTTTCACGGTCCGGGCTCATTGAAAATAATTGCCGCGGCCATGTGCACAGCCCGCAATTTGCGGGCGGCTCGCGGCTGTCACTCCATGGCTGGCTGACACGGAAATCACGGCCGTGCACATGGCTACGGTCGTGTGCATGAGGCCTAAGGTGTAAAAGCGACCATAGTCAGAACCGTTACCACCAAGTCTGAGGGGTACGGTCCTAAGTAGCGGCATTTGTATGTGGCTGAAACCTCACTTGCGGTGGCCAATTACGGTACTACCAGTAATATGTGGCCATTAGCTGCCGCAAGTGAGTGAGGTTTCGGCTGCTGTGTAGGCCAATACCCCAATAGGGAATGGTTCGCGTGAACAACAAGGGGCACGAGTCAATACGAACACTAAGGGTATGTGCACACACACTAATTACGTCCGTAATTGACGGACGTATTTCGGCCGCAAGTCCCGGACCGAACACAGTGCAAGGAGCCGGGCTCCTAGCATCATACTTATGTACGATGCTAGAAGTCCCTGCCTCGCTGCAGGACAACTGTCCCGTACTGTAAACATGATTATACTACGGGACAGTTGTCCTGCAGCAAGGCAGGGACTCCTAGCGTCGTACATAAGTATGATGCTAGGAGCCCGGCTCCTTGCACTGTGTTCGGTCCGGGACTTGCGGCCGAAATACGTCCGTCAATTACGGACGTAATTAGTGTGTGTGCACATACCCTAAAGTGTCATCATATAACGGCTGCCTGGAGCCAACCTAATGTAGAATGCTGTGCCGATAATCTAACGTGTCACCCACCACCCCAGTATCTTGTGGGCCATCTGTGCCAGAGATAGGAACTTTCCCTCTCACGGTGTTTATCTCGTTCCACATTCGCTGGTGGTTCCTCCCTAGTACTGGGGCTATTCTGAGAAATGGGAGGGAGACGTCATTCGTGTAAACAATGATCCTTCTATACTGGGAACATGTCTATTGGGATGATATAAAGGGGTTTTATATACTCTGTAACTAGCTGAGGGGGGGGGGGGGCAATCTGTACCCGCTGGAGTGACGCCTCTTGATTTCAGTGGGTTCCTTGTGTTTCCTGTTGCAGGGCAAAAGAGCATTTTTTCAGCAGTGCCCCCTGGTGGATTAATTTTCCATAAAAATGAGGAAATAATTCACCTTTTAATTGATCAATTTTTTAATCTGCACAACATAAGGCCCGGGCTCCATGTCCACAAAACTGCTGTGATTAACGTCTTCTGTACCTGTGCTACCTCTGCTCCTATACCTACTATTACAACGATCATTGCTCCTATACCTACTATTACACTTATGTCACTACTACTACACCTGTCACAACTCTGTTACTACTACACCTGCATCACTAGTTTTGTCACTAATCCTGTATTACTACACCTGTGTCAATGCTCCTTTATCATTACTACTAGTACTTCTCTACCTGTGCTATAGCTCCTGCGTTACTACTAGTACTACTCTACCTGTGCTATAGCTCCTGCGTCACTACTAGTACTACTCTACCCGTGCTATAGCTCCTGCGTTACTGCTAGTACTACTCTACCTGTGCTATAGCTCCTGCGTTACTACTCGTACTACTCTACCCGTGCTATAGCTCCTGCGTTACTACTAGTACTACTCTACCTGTGCTATAGCTCCTGCGTTACTACTAGTACTACTCTACCTGTGCTATAGCTCCTGCGTTACTACTAGTACTACTCTACCTGTGCTATAGCTCCTGCGTTACTGCTAGTACTACTCTACCCGTGCTATAGCTCCTGCGTTACTGCTAGTACTACTCTACCCGTGCTATAGCTCCTGTGTTACTGCTAGTACTACTCTACCTGTGCTATAGCTCCTGCGTTACTACTAGTACTACTCTACCTGTGCTATAGCTCCTGCGTTACTACTAGTACTACTCTACCTGTGCTATAGCTCCTGCGTTACTACTAGTACTACTCTACCTGTGCTATAGCTCCTACGTTACTACTAGTACTACTCTACCCGTGCTATAGCTCCTGCGTTACTACTAGTACTACTCTACCTGTGCTATAGCTCCTGCGTTACTGCTCGTACTACTCTACCCGTGCTATAGCTCCTGCGTTACTGCTCGTACTACTCTACCTGTGCTATAGCTCCTGCGTTACTACTACTCTACCTGTGCTATAGCTCCTGCGTTACTACTAGTACTACTCTACCTGTGCTATAGCTCCTGCGTTACTACTACTCTACCTGTGCTATAGCTCCTGCGTTACTACTAGTACTACTCTACCTGTGCTATAGCTCCTGCGTTACTACTAGTACTACTCTACCCGTGCTATAGCTCCTGCGTTACTACTAGTACTACTCTACCTGTGCTATAGCTCCTGCGTTACTACTAGTACTACTCTACCTGTGCTATAGCTCCTGCGTTACTGCTAGTACTACTCTACCCGTGCTATAGCTCCTGCGTTACTACTAGTACTACTCTACCCGTGCTATAGCTCCTGCGTTACTACTAGTACTACTCTACCTGTGCTATAGCTCCTGCGTTAATGCTAGTACTACTCTACCTGTGCTATAGCTCCTGCGTTACTACTAGTACTACTCTACCTGTGCTATAGCTCCTGCGTTACTACTAGTACTACTCTACCTGTGCTATAGCTCCTGCGTCACTACTAGTACTACTCTACCTGTGCTATAGCTCCTGCGTTACTGCTAGTACTACTCTACCTGTGCTATAGCTCCTGCGTTACTACTAGTACTACTCTACCTGTACTATTGCGTTACTGCTAGTACTACTCTACCTGTGCTATAGCTCCTGGGTTACTGCTAGTACTACTCTACCTGTGCTATAGCTCCTGCGTTACTACTAGTACTACTCTACCTGTGCTATAGCTCCTGCGTCACTACTAGTACTACTCTACCTGTGCTATAGCTCCTGCGTTACTGCTAGTACTACTCTACCTGTGCTATAGCTCCTGCGTTACTACTAGTACTACTCTACCTGTACTATTGCGTTACTGCTAGTACTACTCTACCTGTGCTATAGCTCCTGGGTTACTGCTAGTACTACTCTACCTGTGCTATAGCTCCTGCGTTACTACTAGTACTTCTCTACCTGTGCTATAGCTCCTGCGTTACTGCTAGTACTACTCTACCCGTGCTATAGCTCCTGCGTTACTACTAGTACTACTCTACCCGTGCTATAGCTCCTGCGTTACTGCTAGTACTACTCTACCTGTGCTATAGCTCCTGCGTTACTACTAGTACTACTCTACCCGTGCTATAGCTCCTGCGTTACTGCTAGTACTACTCTACCCGTGCTATAGCTCCTGCGTTACTACTAGTACTACTCTACCTGTGCTATAGCTCCTGCGTTACTACTAGTACTACTCTACCTGTGCTATAGCTCCTGCGTTACTACTAGTACTACTCTACCTGTGCTATAGCTCCTGCGTTACTGCTAGTACTACTCTACCTGTACTATTGCGTTACTGCTAGTACTACTCTACCTGTGCTATAGCTCCTGCGTTACTACTAGTACTACTCTACCTGTGCTATTGCTCCTGCGTTACTACTAGTACTACTCTACCTGTACTATTGCGTTACTGCTAGTACTACTCTACCTGTGCTATAGCTCCTGCGTTACTACTAGTACTACTCTACCTGTGCTATAGCTCCTGCGTTACTGCTAGTACTACTCTACCTGTGCTATAGCTCCTGCGTTACTACTAGTACTACTCTACCTGTGCTATTGCTCCTGCGTTACTACTAGTACTACTCTACCTGTACTATTGCGTTACTGCTAGTACTACTCTACCTGTGCTATAGCTCCTGCGTTACTACTAGTACTACTCTACCTGTGCTATAGCTCCTGCGTCACTACTAGTACTACTCTACCCGTGCTATAGCTCCTGGGTTACTGCTAGTACTACTCTACCTGTGCTATAGATCCTGCGTTACTGCTAGTACTACTCTACCTGTGCTATAGCTCCTGCGTTACTACTAGTACTACTCTACCTGTGCTATTGCGTGACTGCTAGTACTACTCTACCTGTGCTATAGCTCCTGCGTTACTGCTAGTACTACTCTACCCGTGCTATAGCTCCTGCGTTACTGCTAGTACTACTCTACCTGTGCTATAGCTCCTGCGTTACTACTCGTACTACTCTACCCGTGCTATAGCTCCTGCGTTACTACTAGTACTACTCTACCTGTGCTATAGCTCCTGCGTCACTACTAGTACTACTCTACCCGTGCTATAGCTCCTGCGTTACTGCTAGTACTACTCTACCTGTGCTATAGCTCCTGCGTTACTACTCGTACTACTCTACCCGTGCTATAGCTCCTGCGTTACTACTAGTACTACTCTACCTGTGCTATAGCTCCTGCGTTACTGCTAGTACTACTCTACCCGTGCTATAGCTCCTGCGTTACTGCTAGTACTACTCTACCCGTGCTATAGCTCCTGTGTTACTGCTAGTACTACTCTACCTGTGCTATAGCTCCTGCGTTACTACTAGTACTACTCTACCTGTGCTATAGCTCCTGCGTTACTACTAGTACTACTCTACCTGTGCTATAGCTCCTGCGTTACTACTAGTACTACTCTACCTGTGCTATAGCTCCTACGTTACTACTAGTACTACTCTACCCGTGCTATAGCTCCTGCGTTACTACTAGTACTACTCTACCTGTGCTATAGCTCCTGCGTTACTGCTCGTACTACTCTACCCGTGCTATAGCTCCTGCGTTACTGCTCGTACTACTCTACCCGTGCTATAGCTCCTGCGTTACTGCTCGTACTACTCTACCTGTGCTATAGCTCCTGCGTTACTACTACTCTACCTGTGCTATAGCTCCTGCGTTACTACTAGTACTACTCTACCTGTGCTATAGCTCCTGCGTTACTACTACTCTACCTGTGCTATAGCTCCTGCGTTACTACTAGTACTACTCTACCTGTGCTATAGCTCCTGCGTTACTACTAGTACTACTCTACCTGTGCTATAGCTCCTGCGTTACTACTAGTACTACTCTACCCGTGCTATAGCTCCTGCGTTACTACTAGTACTACTCTACCTGTGCTATAGCTCCTGCGTTACTACTAGTACTACTCTACCTGTGCTATAGCTCCTGCGTTACTGCTAGTACTACTCTACCCGTGCTATAGCTCCTGCGTTACTACTAGTACTACTCTACCCGTGCTATAGCTCCTGCGTTACTACTAGTACTACTCTACCCGTGCTATAGCTCCTGCGTTACTACTAGTACTACTCTACCCGTGCTATAGCTCCTGCGTTACTACTCTACCTGTGCTATAGCTCCTGCGTTACTACTAGTACTACTCTACCTGTGCTATAGCTCCTGCGTTAATGCTAGTACTACTCTACCTGTGCTATAGCTCCTGCGTTACTACTAGTACTACTCTACCTGTGCTATAGCTCCTGCGTTACTACTAGTACTACTCTACCTGTGCTATAGCTCCTGCGTCACTACTAGTACTACTCTACCTGTGCTATAGCTCCTGCGTTACTGCTAGTACTACTCTACCTGTGCTATAGCTCCTGCGTTACTACTAGTACTACTCTACCTGTACTATTGCGTTACTGCTAGTACTACTCTACCTGTGCTATAGCTCCTGGGTTACTGCTAGTACTACTCTACCTGTGCTATAGCTCCTGCGTTACTACTAGTACTACTCTACCTGTGCTATAGCTCCTGCGTCACTACTAGTACTACTCTACCTGTGCTATAGCTCCTGCGTTACTGCTAGTACTACTCTACCTGTGCTATAGCTCCTGCGTTACTACTAGTACTACTCTACCTGTACTATTGCGTTACTGCTAGTACTACTCTACCTGTGCTATAGCTCCTGGGTTACTGCTAGTACTACTCTACCCGTGCTATAGCTCCTGCGTTACTGCTAGTACTACTCTACCTGTGCTATAGCTCCTGCGTTACTACTAGTACTTCTCTACCTGTGCTATAGCTCCTGCGTTACTGCTAGTACTACTCTACCCGTGCTATAGCTCCTGCGTTACTACTAGTACTACTCTACCCGTGCTATAGCTCCTGCGTTACTGCTAGTACTACTCTACCTGTGCTATAGCTCCTGCGTTACTACTAGTACTACTCTACCCGTGCTATAGCTCCTGCGTTACTGCTAGTACTACTCTACCCGTGCTATAGCTCCTGCGTTACTACTAGTACTACTCTACCTGTGCTATAGCTCCTCCGTTACTACTAGTACTACTCTACCTGTGCTATAGCTCCTGCGTTACTACTAGTACTACTCTACCTGTGCTATAGCTCCTGCGTTACTGCTAGTACTACTCTACCTGTACTATTGCGTTACTGCTAGTACTACTCTACCTGTGCTATAGCTCCTGCGTTACTACTAGTACTACTCTACCTGTGCTATAGCTCCTGCGTTACTGCTAGTACTACTCTACCTGTACTATTGCGTTACTGCTAGTACTACTCTACCTGTGCTATAGCTCCTGCGTTACTACTAGTACTACTCTACCTGTGCTATTGCTCCTGCGTTACTACTAGTACTACTCTACCTGTACTATTGCGTTACTGCTAGTACTACTCTACCTGTGCTATAGCTCCTGCGTTACTACTAGTACTACTCTACCTGTGCTATAGCTCCTGCGTTACTGCTAGTACTACTCTACCTGTGCTATAGCTCCTGCGTTACTACTAGTACTACTCTACCTGTGCTATTGCTCCTGCGTTACTACTAGTACTACTCTACCTGTACTATTGCGTTACTGCTAGTACTACTCTACCTGTGCTATAGCTCCTGCGTTACTACTAGTACTACTCTACCTGTACTATTGCGTGACTGCTAGTACTACTCTACCTGTGCTATAGCTCCTGCGTCACTACTAGTACTACTCTACCCGTGCTATAGCTCCTGGGTTACTGCTAGTACTACTCTACCTGTGCTATAGATCCTGCGTTACTGCTAGTACTACTCTACCTGTGCTATAGCTCCTGCGTTACTACTAGTACTACTCTACCTGTGCTATTGCGTGACTGCTAGTACTACTCTACCTGTGCTATAGCTCCTGCGTTACTACTAGTACTACTCTACCTGTGCTATAGCTCCTGCGTTACTACTAGTACTACTCTACCTGTGCTATAGCTCCTGCGTTACTGCTAGTACTACTCTACCTGTGCTATAGCTCCTGCGTTACTACTAGTACTACTCTACCTGTGCTATTGCGTGACTTCTAGTACTACTCTACCTGTGATATAGCTCCTGCGTTACTGCTAGTACTACTCTACCTGTGCTATAGCTCCTGCGTCACTACTAGTACTACTCTACCCGTGCTATAGCTCCTGCGTTACTGCTAGTACTACTCTACCTGTGCTATAGCTCCTGCGTTACTACTAGTACTACTCTACCTGTGCTATAGCTCCTGCGTTACTGCTAGTACTACTCTACATGTGCTATAGCTCCTGCGTTACTACTAGTACTACTCTACCTGTGCTATAGCTCCTGCGTTACTACTAGTACTACTCTACCCGTGCTATAGCTCCTGCGTTACTACTAGTACTACTCTACCCGTGCTATAGCTCCTGCGTTACTACTAGTACTACTCTACCTGTGCTATAGCTCCTGCGTTAATGCTAGTACTACTCTACCTGTGCTATAGCTCCTGCGTTACTACTAGTACTACTCTACCTGTGCTATAGCTCCTGCGTTACTACTAGTACTACTCTACCTGTGCTATAGCTCCTGCGTCACTACTAGTACTACTCTACCTGTGCTATAGCTCCTGCGTTACTGCTAGTACTACTCTACCTGTGCTATAGCTCCTGCGTTACTACTAGTACTACTCTACCTGTGCTATAGCTCCTGCGTTACTGCTAGTACTACTCTACCTGTGCTATAGCTCCTGCGTTACTGCTAGTACTACTCTACCCGTGCTATAGCTCCTGCGTTACTACTAGTACTACTCTACCTGTGCTATAGCTCCTGCGTTACTACTAGTACTACTCTACCTGTGCTATAGCTCCTGCGTTACTACTAGTACTACTCTACCTGTGCTATAGCTCCTGCGTTACTGCTAGTACTACTCTACCTGTACTATTGCGTTACTGCTAGTACTACTCTACCTGTGCTATAGCTCCTGCGTTACTACTAGTACTACTCTACCTGTGCTATAGCTCCTGCGTTACTGCTAGTACTACTCTACCTGTACTATTGCGTTACTGCTAGTACTACTCTACCTGTGCTATAGCTCCTGCGTTACTACTAGTACTACTCTACCTGTGCTATTGCTCCTGCGTTACTACTAGTACTACTCTACCTGTACTATTGCGTTACTGCTAGTACTACTCTACCTGTGCTATAGCTCCTGCGTTACTACTAGTACTACTCTACCTGTGCTATAGCTCCTGGGTTACTGCTAGTACTACTCTACCTGTGCTATAGCTCCTGCGTTACTGCTAGTACTACTCTACCTGTGCTATAGCTCCTGCGTTACTACTAGTACTACTCTACCTGTGCTATTGCTCCTGCGTTACTACTAGTACTACTCTACCTGTACTATTGCGTTACTGCTAGTACTACTCTACCTGTGCTATAGCTCCTGCGTTACTACTAGTACTACTCTACCTGTGCTATAGCTCCTGCGTTACTACTAGTACTACTCTACCTGTGCTATAGCTCCTGCGTTACTGCTAGTACTACTCTACATGTGCTATAGCTCCTGCGTTACTACTAGTACTACTCTACCTGTGCTATAGCTCCTGCGTTACTACTAGTACTACACTACCTGTGCTATAGCTCCTGCGTCACTACTAGTACTACTCTACCTGTGCTATAGCTCCTGCGTTACTGCTAGTACTACTCTACCCGTGCTATAGCTCCTGCGTTACTGCTAGTACTACTCTACCCGTGCTATAGCTCCTGCGTTACTGCTAGTACTACTCTACCCGTGCTATAGCTCCTGCGTTACTACTAGTACTACTCTACCTGTGCTATAGCTCCTGCGTTACTACTAGTACTACTCTACCCGTGCTATAGCTCCTGCGTTACTACTAGTACTACTCTACCTGTGCTATAGCTCCTGCGTTACTGCTAGTACTACTCTACCTGTGCTATAGCTCCTGCGTTACTGCTAGTACTACTCTACCTGTGCTATAGCTCCTGCGTTACTACTAGTACTACTCTACCTGTGTCACCAGGGATGTATTTATAGAGGGAGGTCGCACCCAAACCCTTCAGCCTGAGGAGATCAGTCTTATACATGGCAGGTGATGGTTGAAAGGTAAAGACTTTCCACTGGGGCCCAGGAGCTTCATGTTCCGCCTCTGTGTGTGGTTTCTCCCACGTTATTACTATTCTATGGACGCAAATCCCCAGATTCGACCCTCTGAGCTGTAATAGCAGCCGTATTTGTTGTTACCGATATTTTCAAAACGGTGAAAAGGATGAGACTTAAATTGACAGGTGATTTTCTTCATTTTGGAGGGACATACTCTGAAAACACATTTTGAAATACCCTATTAGGGAATTCTGGGTAACTAAAGGAGAGCTCTTTTTCAGGACCCTCCTGTATTAGCCAGAGCACTGGAGGATTTGGCATATTCATACATGACTCGTACAGCCCATTGATTCCGTGGTCACTATGTAATGCTTCATTTGACCTCTGGGGGCGCTGCAGGAGAATTGAACTTGATGCCAAATTCCACCAGGGATTACACCTGCTATGGGGTCTCTGGCGAGAGCGGCCTCATTCCAGGTTGTTCTGGTCCACATGTTTATGGGTGGTGAGATCCTGCACAGGGATACAAACAAGTGGAAAATGTACTTAAGTCAAGAAAATGTTGTCACCAGAACCTCCTGTCCCGGGTGGTTAGGAGTGTGTTAGTGTCAAGCAGCTCCTGAAAAGGGCCTTTATTTTTATCTTTGCGATGGGGCCGCCAGTCTTTTATGTACGCAACTGATCATGTTGGAATGATTTGATATTTCATCGGCATCAAACCAACTCCACCAGCACTTGGAGGATGACCAGGACAGAGGTCTATGATCTGCGTCTACGCGAACCGTGTGGTGGCATTTCGGGCTTTTCAACGCGATTCTGTTTTTCAAAATGTAAGTGCCCTACACAGCAGCGCTCCCATCCACCCACTGGAGGACCGCCCCACTAATCGTAATGTTATGGTCTTTCCTAGCGATTTGCCAAAACATAAGTTTGGAATACCCCTTTAAAATTATGAATGTTATAAGTGAGTTTTATAGCCCAAAGTAGAGCCTGCCAGAGTATAAGTGCAGCACGAGAGAAGACTTGGAAACTGTAGTGACATTAGAAGGTATGGTTGGAGAAAACATATTAACGGATTCTTCATATAAGAGTCTATACCAAATTTATTAGAAGGCGCACGCCTTAATAAATTTGGTGCATTTTGCCATGACCGGTTTTGTACCTATTTTGGTGGAAATAAATGAGCGACACAAGCCTGGAACGTGGGGTTTGTGCTCTGTAATGCTGCAGGTTCTCAGGGATGTAACATCTTGAACTTCATTACCTGTAACTTCTCTGTCTCTTAGGGCTTATTCAGACGAACGGGATATACATCCGTGAAAATAACGCACGTCGCACGGACCTATATTAGTCTGTGGGGCCGTGCAGAGAGTTGCGTGATTTTTACGCAGAGAGTCCGCTAGGAAAAACTCACGACATGTCCGTTCTTTGAGCGTATTTCGCGCATCACGCACCCATTGAAGTCAATGGGTGCGTGAAAATCACGCATGCCACATGTAAGCACTTCCGTGGGACAAGCGTGATTCGCGCAACAGCAGTAAAAGAATGAATGAAAACAGAAAAGCACCACGTGCTTTTCTGTTTACAAACATCCAAACGGAGTGTCATAATGATGGCGGCTGCGCGAAAACCACGCAGCCGCGCATCATACGGGGCTGACACACGGAGCGGTTAAGTGCCTTTTGCGCGCGCAAAACGCCGCGTTTTTTTGCGTGCGCAAAACGCACACGCTCGTGTGAATCCGCCCTTAGGCTCAAGGACGTAGGGGCTGCTCACAGTGGATGTCAAGGTGGTGCCTGGCGCAGAGTCGGACTTGGTAAATAAATCAACAGCTAAATCTGCTGTGAAGTATTTGCATTAACCACTTGGAACAGAAGGTGATTATTTTCAACTCTCGCCTTTTATTTACTCGACCGAGATCGCTAAATCAACAAAAGGTAAAATAAACACAAAAGCCGGGTGCCATGTGTCCTACAAGCACTAGGTGGAGCTGTCAGTCCTATTACAGAACCAGCAGAATACACTTTGGGAATCCTGAATCCATTAAAACAACATCTGAGGGGGGGGGGGGGGGGGGAATTGGTGGCTAGGGCAGAAAAGTGAATCTTTGCCCCTGGTAAAGGAAAGCACAACTGCCTCTAGGCTCTAAGGTCCAGGGCGCACCGTGACACTAAAGTCAATTCTATACTGTCCAATGGTTAATAACAGAGAACTATGGGCAGACTGACTTGTTCTGACTACAGACAGTAGGATGGGGGCAGAGGGAAGAGCGTAACAGGACTGCAAAGCCAGACTACAAACAGGGTTTTTCTTTGTAGTCTGTAACCATGGAGATACATAGGTAGGCACTGGAGCTGGAATTTTACAAGTTTCCAAGTGTATCAGTCCCCATGACATCCCACATTTTTACATAGAATGGTTCAGAAGTCGTTTATTGGTTAATATCTATTATCTCTGGTGGTCTAGCGTGATGAAGAAGTTTATATCACTAGCCATATTCCATGGTGGTCTAAGGTGGTAAGGGGTTAATATCTGATCTCCCTGGTGGTTTAGTGGTTAATACTTAATATTATATAGTAACCTAATGATATGGCTTCACTATATGATGAGTCATGATGGTGGTCTATGACAGGAAAGGGTATGTTTCATCTGAACAGATCTATAATTCTTTGAGAGTCAGAGTCTAGTTTTCTGATACAGAGCAACGAATCCCCAGACATGCAGTTAATGTTTAAACTTTTCAGAAAATTAACGTTAAAAATTAACATTTTGCAATTTTCGAATATACTTTCTCTATTAATTCCCCATGACTTTCAAAATCTCTGCTTGTTGTTATTCAGTATGAACATTCATTGTTAACTTCCAGTGGATAAAATTATGTCCATAGTCATGTGATGGACACACAGATGCCCGTCTTCTTACATGGTCATGTGATGGACACACAGATGCCCGTCTTGTTACATGGTCATGAGATGGACACACAGGTGCCCGTCTTGTTACATGGTCATGTGATGGACACACAGATGCCCGTCTTGTTACATGGTCATGTGATGGACACACAGATGCCCGTCTTGTTACATGGTCATGTGATGGACACACAGATGCCCGTCTTGTTACATGGTCATGTGATCGACACACAGATGCCCGTCTTGTTACATGGTCATGTGATGGACACACAGATGCCCGTCTTGTTACATGATCATGTGATGGACACACAGATGCCCGTCTTCTTACATGGTCATGTGATGGACACACAGATGCCCGTCTTGTTACATGGTCATGTGATGGACACACAGATGCCCGTCTTGTTACATGGTCATGTGATGGACACACAGGTGCCCGTCTTGTTACATGGTCATGGGATGGACACACAGGTGTCCGTCTTGTTACATGGTCATGTGATGGACACACAGGTGCCCGTCTTGTTACATGGTCATGTGATGGACACACAGGTGCCCGTCTTGTTACATGGTCATGTGATGGACACACAGGTGCCCGTCTTGTTACATGGTCATGTGATGGACACACAGATGCCCGTCTTGTTACATGGTCATGTGATGGACACACAGATGCCCGTCTTGTTACATGGTCATGTGATGGACACACAGATGCCCGTCTTGTTACATGGTCATGTGATGGACACACAGGTGCCCGTCTTGTTACATGGTCATGCCCGTCTTGTTACATGGTCATGTGATGGACACACAGATGCCCGTCTTGTTACATGGTCATGTGATGGACACACAGATGCCCGTCTTGTTACATGGTCATGTGATGGACACACAGGTGCCCGTCTTATTACATGGTCATGTGATGGACACACAGGTGCCCGTCTTGTTACATGGTCATGTGATGGACACACAGATGCCCGTCTTGTTACATGGTCATGTGATGGACACACAGATGCCCGTCTTGTTACATGGTCATGTGATGGACACACAGATGCCCGTCTTGTTACATGGTCATGTGATGGACACACAGATGCCCGTCTTGTTACATGGTCATGTGATGGACACACAGATGCCCGTCTTGTTACATGGTCATGTGATGGACACACAGGTGCCCGTCTTGTTACATGGTCATGTGATGGACACACAGGTGCCCGTCTTGTTACATGGTCATGTGATGGACACACAGATGCCCGTCTTGTTACATGGTCATGTGATGGACACACAGGTGCATGGCTCTATACAGTTACAGTATGTGTATCAGAGCTGTGTCTTCTAATGATCCCGGAATCTGTGTGTCCATCACATGACCCTGTAACGATCCCAGCCCCTGTGTGCCCATCACATGAATGAATAATCCTACTGAGAAACAGCAAGCAGAGCCCTTAAACACCGTGAGGAATTAATACAGAAAGTATATTGGAAAATAGTATAACTTTTCATTATGCAAAAAATAACATTAATTTACTGAAACCGGACAACCCTTTAAGTTTTGTGTACCTTATGCTGCCAAAAGAGAAATCTCACTGCATAGGGATTTTTACAGCGCCCATTAAAGGGTAACGAAACTTTCAACAAACTTCTGACATGTCATAGTGACATGTCAGAAGTTTTGATTGGTGGGGTCCGAGCACTGAGACCCCTATTTGCTAAAACAAAGTGGCAGAAGTGCTCGTGTGAGGGCTCAGCCGCTTCGTTTCTGTTTGGCTTTTTATGGAAAGCTGATGTAGCGGAGTACGGGCTCATAGACTTTCTATTGATCCCGTACTCCGCTACATTGATTTCCGGAAAAAGCCAAACAGAAACGAAGTGGCTGAGCGCTCACACAAGCACTTCTGCCACTTCGTTTTAGCAATCGGTGCGGGTCTCAGTGCTCGGACCCCCATCAATCAAAACTTCTGACATGTCACTATGACATGTCAGAAGTTTGTTGAAATTTAGGTACACTTTAATAATAAATCAGTATGCAGTAAACTCCTCCTTGTGGTAATAAAAATATTTTTACATTTAACTCCTGCTCAGAAAGGTACTAGGACCCCCCACCTTAATTTTTCCAATGGGTGTGGGGGCGTTTACTGGATGTTTTTAATGTAGATTCTTCTGATAAATTAAATTAGTGCGCATATCATGAAAGGGCCACTAGGTGGCGCGCTTGATATGCTTACAGGTATCGTTGGTAAAATGCAACATTGCATCAAATGATATAAACATTATGTTGTATATTGCAATAACTCTGATAACTGCGGGAGGAAATCCGACAAAGTCAGCACCTCTAATAGTATTTTATTACACAGCAGAAGTGTATGAAGTGGCCACAAGTCAGGCAGTCACTGTAGGGGACTTAGGGGTGTAATGTATAGGCAGTAAAAGGCTTGGATACATGGATCAGCTGCCTCCTGAAAACTTTCCCTTTGCTGCTCCTCTTTCATGTCATTGTCTTCCCTGCTTCTTACAGACAAGCTCATTGGTAAACTGTTTGTGCCATGCTCTCTGTGCCCTGACTGGGTCTCACCCCCTTTGCATGAATAGATATGACGCGTTAGCAGGAGACGCCCCCTGGTGGTTATATAGCAGAGTGCTGGTTGAGCTTGTGGCACTGGGTTGTCCTGACTGTAGCCATGAGCTGGAGAAGAGCTGTGCGCCCGGAGGATCCCTGGAGACAGCATGGAGCTGAGTGCAGACCCTTGTGACAGCTTCAACGACACCTCTGGAAGGATGTGGGACCCCAATATGTCCAATGTCCTGAGGGAGAGGAGCTGGAGTAACTTCACCAATAAGGGGGAGGACTGTGGGGGCTCAGTGTCTGTGGTGTTCCCCTTGTCTATGATGATCACTGGGCTGGTGGGCAATGCACTGGCCATGCTGATGATCTACAAGTCCTACAAGAAGAAGGCGAGTAAAAGGAAGCACTCCTTTCTGCTGTGCATAGGATCCCTGGCACTTACTGACTTCACTGGGCAGCTCCTCACCAGCCCCATTGTCATCTCAGTCTACCTGGCCAAAAGGCAATGGAGCAAAGTGGACCCCTCTGGACACCTGTGTGCTTTCTTTGGGCTGAGCATGACCATGTTTGGTCTGTGCCCCCTGCTTATTGCCAGTGCCATGGCTATTGAAAGGACTATGGCCATTAGATCCCCCCATTGGTACTCCAGCAACATGAGGACCAGAACCACCATAACTGTGTTACTATGCATTTGGGGGGCTGTGCTTGGCTTTGCCCTCCTGCCCATGATTGGGTTGGGGCAGTACACATTGCAGTGGCCAGGAACTTGGTGTTTTATCAGCACTGACCACAAAACTCCAGGGAACATAGTTTTTGCTGCCACCTTTGCCTCTCTTGGGCTCCTCTCCCTTGGCACTACCTTCACCTGCAACCTGGCGACTATTAAAGCCCTGGTGACCCGATGCAAAAATAGGAGCTCGGCCTCCCACACCAGCAAGCAGTGGGAGAGGATTACAATGGAGACCATGATCCAGCTGATGGGAATCATGTGTGTACTGTTTGCCTGTTGGTCACCACTTCTGGTAGGAATATTTAACTATTACATGACAACCTGTGCCCTCCCAAGTGCTGTGGCATGCTGTGACTTGTAGTACTAGAACACCTGCGAGGCACAGGCCGCTTATATATCTTCCACCTAGTGCACAAAGTTTGTATCTTGCAGCCCCAAAACATTGTGAAGCAACTAGTGATTGACAAGTCTACTGACCAAGATGTTCTGCAGTAGCTAGTGTTAATGTTGAACTCTGATCTTTAATTCTAGAATTGTTCCCTGTATACTGTCCCCTTATGTTATACTTCTGTAGCATTATAATCCCATTTCAGCAATCAAGTGATTGACAGATCTGCTTGCAAAGATGTTCTGTAGTAGCTGATACTAATTTTATACTCTGATCTTTAAATATATGATCCTCCACCGCAGGAGGGAAGGTGCTTCTTCTGCATACTGGCCACTTAAATTATACTTCTCCAGCAATATAATCCCATTCCAGGGATTAATAGTTTTACTGGCAAAGATGTTCTGCAGCAGCTATATTAGTGTTCTGATCTTTATTTCTATGCTCCACCACCACACCTCGAAGGTGCCGCTTCTGTATAAAGACCACTTAAGTTATACATCTCCACCAATATAAACCCATTCCAGCAGTAAAACGATTGATAGGTCTACTGCCAAAGATGTGCTGCAGCGACTGATATTAATGCTAAGCTCTTATTTTTAATTGTAAGAGATCTCACCAAACATGTCAGGTGCTTTTCCTATATATTGTCTCTTAATCTTACACTTCTGTAGAATTATAATCCAATTTCAGCAAACAAGTGAATGACTTCTCTGTTTCCAAAGATGTTCTGCGGCAGCTGCTATTACTGCTGGGTTTTGATCTAGGGTCACCATAACACGTGGAAGGTGATTTCCTTGTATACTGTCAATTGATGATCTACTTCTGCAGTAATATAATCCCTTTCCAGCAATCAAGAGCTTGACTGGTCCACTGCTAAAGATGTTCTGCAGCAGCTGGTATTCATGTTAGATACTGATCTGCTGTTACATATCCTTTCTGTAACATTGTGAATAATTGAGCTACTTTCCAGACCATGCTTTAGGGCCGCCTGGCCCCACCTAATCTTCATGGGAATAGCTCTAGGCCTGGGCATGTCGTCTTCTCCACTCATGGAAGGAGCTGATCACGACTTGTTCGATGTCAGCGGAGAGTAAATTGTCATCACTTATTAGACCTGAGTCGGGGCAGAACCAGGAGTGAAGAATATCCGCACAATGTACAGCACAGGTCGGGTCAGAACCAGGAGGAGTGAAGAATATCCGCACAATGTACAGCACAGGTCGGGTCAGAACCAGGAGTGAAGAATATCCACACAATGTACAGCACAGGTCGGGTCAGAACCAGGAGGAGTGAAGAATATCCACACAATGTACAGCACAGGTCGGGTCAGAACCAGGAGGAGTGGAGAATATCCGCCAATGTACAGCACAGGTCGGGTCAGAACCAGGAGGAGTGGAGAATATCCGCACAATGTACAGCACAGGTCGGGTCAGAACCAGGAGGAGTGGAGAATATCCGCACAATGTACAGCACAGGTCGGGTCAGAACCAGGAGGAGTGGAGAATATCCGCACAATGTATAGCACAGGTCGGGTCAGAACCAAGAGGAGTGGAGAATATCTGCACAATGTACAGAACAGGTCGGGTCAGAACCAGGAGGAGTGGAGAATATCCGCACAATGTACAGCACAGGTCGGGTCAGAACCAGGAGGAGTGGAGAATATCCGCACAATGTACAGCACAGGCCGGGTCAGAACCAGGAGGAGTGGAGAATATCCGCACAATGTACAGCACAGGTCGGGTCAGAACCAGGAGGAGTGGAGAATATCCGCACAATGTATAGCACAGGTCGGGTCAGAACCAGGAGGAGTGGAGAATATCCGCACAATGTACAGCACAGGTCGGGTCAGAATCAGGAGGAGTGGAGAATATCCGCACAATGTATAGCACAGGTCGGGTCAGAACCAAGAGGAGTGGAGAATATCTGCACAATGTACAGAACAGGTCGGGTCAGAACCAGGAGGAGTGGAGAATATCCGCACAATGCACAGCACAGGTCGGGTCAGAACCAGGAGGAGTGGAGATTATCCGCACAATGTACAGCACAGGTCGGGTCAGAACCAGGAGGAGTGGAGAATATCCGCACAATGTACAGCACAGGTCGGGTCAGAACCAGGAGGAGTGGAGAATATCCGCACAATGTACAGCACAGGTCGGGTCAGAACCAGGAGGAGTGGAGAATATCCGCACAATGTACAGCACAGGCCGGGTCAGAACCAGGAGGAGTGGAGAATATCCGCACAATGTACAGCACAGGTCGGGTCCAGATCAGAGGACACAATCCCCTTCCTTTCTATAGAACTAAGTTTTCTGCTGACCGATCTGATCCCACATGTATTATACAATGTGCTAAAGTTGGAGTGTGATTATAAAAGTGACTCTCCAGCTGTTGTGAAACTACAACCCCCAGCAGGCTGGAAGTTTTCCTTTCACAACGGCTGGAGAGCCACAAGATAGAAACCACAGGGTAATAACATGGGGAGAACACTCTCCAAATGTGGCAGCGGTAAGGACAATGTAGGACTTTATGAATATGTGATATGTATGATTATAGGTATGACTGTATGATATATGGTATGTGTGATTACGTGTATGATTATATGTATGGCTATGATATATGATATGTTTCACTACAGGTATGACTATATGTAGGATATATGATAGGTATGACTATATGTACATTATGACTTTATGTATGACTATATCTATGATTATATGACTGTATGATTATATGTTTGACTATATTTATGATTTATATGGAGAAACCCAGAAAAATATCAACAAACCCACCAGAGTACAATAAAACTAGTGCGGTGTCACCCAGGAATAGATACATTTGCATAGCAATGAATCAAGGAACAGGAGGAACCCTGGGGAAAAAACGGCACTCGACTCAAGGGCTATAAAGTATCAAAAGTTCTTCACAAAAATATAAATGATATATATATATAGAAAGAAAAAAATATTTCGCATCATATGTGATCCTGTATCACCACGAGGAGGCCACAAACCCGGCCAGGTAGAAATATAACAATCTGGCAACCAGGAATAGAAATGGCGCATATAAACCCAGATTAGGGAGATACATATATATATATATATGGTAGCCTATAAATAATGTACAGAAATAACACATTTGATAATCTACATATCAGAATCCGATGCCATTAATGTACATACCCCTAAGGGTATAGATCACATGTAGGCACATAAATCCCCCGCAGCATGCTGAAAATTAAATGAGCTGGTCAATGATATCAGGATGGTGAATCACCACATATGTAGATGGCTGCATGGCGTGATTATATGTTTGACTGTATGTATTATTCTATGGAAGAGTATACGTATGATTATAGTTATGACTTATGTTTCACTATATGTATGATTATATGTATGGTTATGTATGATTATTTGTATGACTATGTAATATTTATGTATGACTATGTTTGATTCTATGTATGTTTATATGTATGACTATGTTTCACTATATGTATGACTATCTATGATTATAGGTATGATTCTGTATTTGACCAGTGGCGTAACTACCGCCGTAGCGGCTGCTACGGGGCCCGCAGCATTAGGGGGCCCGTGTCGCCCGCCGGCACAGGTCCCCACCATGGCCGGAGGCTCCGCTAGCAGCCGCTATGGCTGCTACAGCGCGACGCCACTGAACACTACGGCAGAGCAGGGAGGCATCTCCCCGCTCTGCCATTAAACAAAAGACATGTATCCCCTCTCCACAGGACATGTATCCCCTCTCCACAGGACAGGGGATACATGTGTGATCGCTGGCATTGATAGGGAGAACGGGGGACTGAAAGTCCCCTGAAGTTCTCCATCACAAACCTCGGACTTCCGGGGTCTGTGTCGGCAGCTCCGTAGAAATGAATGGAGCGCCGGTCGCGCTTGTGCGCATGCGTGACCAGCGCTCCTTTCATTTTTATTGAGCTGCGCAGACTCCGGAAGTCCGAGGTTAGTCATGGAGAACTTCAGGGGGACTTTCGGTCCCCCGTTCTCCCTATCAATGCCAGCGATCACACATGTGTCCCCTATCCTGTGGAGAGGGGATACATGTCTTTTGTAGGACACAACAACACTGTAGGTCACATTTTTTTGGGAGGGGGACGCTGTATGGTGTTCCCTACAGGGGGGGGCTGTATGGCGTTCCCTACAGGGGGGGGGCAGTATGGCGTTCCCTACAGGGGGGGGCTGTATGGCGTTCCCTAGAGGGGGGGGGCTGAATGGCGTTCCCTGCAGGGGGGGTGGGGGCTGTATCACGTTCTCTACAGGGGGGGGGGGCTGTATTGCGTTCCCTACAGGGGGATGTATGGCGCTATCTACAGGGGGGCTGTATGGCGTTCTCTACAGGGGGATGTATGGCGCTATCTACAGGGGGATGTATGGCGTTATCTACAGGGGGATATATGGCGCTATCTACAGGGGGGGCTGTATGGCGTTCTCTACAGGGGGATGTATGGCGCTATCTACAGGGGGGCTGTATGGCGTTATCTACAGGGGGGGGCTGTATGGTGTTATCTACAGGGGGGGGCTGTATGGTGTTATCTACAGAGGGGGTCTGTGTGGCGTTCTCTACAGGGGGGGCTGTATGGCGCTATCTACAGGGGGGCTGTATGGTGTTATCTACAGTGGGGGCTGTATGGTGTTATCTACAGTGGGGGTCTGTATGGTGTTATCTACAGGGGGGGCTGTATGGCGTTATCTACAGGGGGGGGCTGTAAAAAAGCCACTATCTACAAGGGGGGTTGTGTGACACCAAGGGGAGGGGGGGCCCCGTCAAAAGTTTGCTATGGGGCCCAGTCTTTCCTAGTTACGCCCCTGTGTTTGACTATATATATGATTATATACTGAGTTGTCCCATTTATGCTGAGTGCAGAGGAGATGGAGCCGCTACTTCTTTTCTTGTATAAAACCCTTGCGAGATCCTTGATTTATATAATAATAAGGGGAAGAAAATACCAGATCAGCCGCCCCCCCCCCCCCCCCCCTCCGCTCCCAGCAGGTGTGTATAGCTCAATGTTAACAGGTTTAAAGACTTTATACATTTTTCCAGGACTTCGTCTTCCTAAAGTCTCATACACGGGGCAAAACTGGGCACGGAGCCTGCACGGCGACCAACGAGTTCTTACAATTCTGTATTATATGACAATAGGCGCTGTATGGAGCCTGCCCACCATACTTTACCCTACAAGCAATGATTTGTAAGGCGGCATGCGATTGAACAGGCTACGATTTATTTTTTTCTGCATGAGTCTGTGAAAAAAATCTGTATGAAATTGGAACCACACAGAGGTTTAGTACGAGCCCATAGATTTCTATTACAGCTCAGATCCATAATACGGCCGTCTGCATGAGACCTGGGGCTGCGGCTGGAGGTTTCTACCATCACAATATCACAATTAGGCATCATTTACACGAGCGTAATATACGCGCGTGCTTTTCACGCGTGTTGTACGCACCTATATTAGTCTATGGGGCAGTGTAGACAGTCTGTGAGTTTTGCGCAGCGTGAGTCCGCTGCGTAAAACTCATGACATGTTCTATATTTCGCCGTTTTTCGCGCATCACGCACCCATTGAAGTCAATGGGTGCGTGAAAACCACGCTTCCGTGCGAACTGCGTGAATCGCGCAACAGCAGTCAAGCTCTGAATGTAAACAGAAAAGCACCACATGCTTTTCTGTTTACAAACATCCAAACGGAGTGTCATAATGATGGCGGCTGCGCGAAAAGCACGCAGCCGCGCATCATACAGGGCTGACACACGCAGCTGTTAAGTGCCTTTTGCGCACACAAAACGCTGCGTTTTTTGCATGAGCAAAACGCACACTCTCGTGTAAAATCAGGTCTTACTGCGGGTGGCTGTACGCGCATAGGCACCGTACACTGCGGTATAGGCTCCTACTATAGTAACTGGGACCTATGTAATAAACTACATGGGCCCCTGTTACTATAGAAACTGACAGTATACTTACCCTCCTCGTTCCAGAGCGCAGCGGAGGTCCTCACGTCTTCTCGCGTCATGATTCTGTGTGCCGCGTATGATGACACGACTAAGTGCGCCGCGTGCACAACATCGCAGCGCTGGATGGTGTCAGGATCTCCACTGCATCCGGAGCCGAAGAGGAGGGTAAGTATAACATTACTGTCTGCTGAGGCACGGTATTTGAGCTTACCTTGTGGTAGGCTTAGACACAGGGACCAGCAGACAGGATCACACGTGGTGTCTGTATTTGCGGAAGCGTTGCTATGCGATGGCCGGGGATTCTCCAAGAAAATGGTGCCTGAGCGACAGGGGCATTGCTAGGGTCTTAAAAGATTAGGGGCACAAGCCCCGAGACGTATCTTTTAATAAATTATGTTGCGGATCATCTCTGCGGCCCGGACACATATCCGTAAATATACGGAAAGGTGTCCGTGGCCTATAGAAATGAATGGGTCCGCAGATTATCAGTAATTACGGATAAAAACTACGGTCGTGTTATCTTGTGTCTTTGGCCTAGAACCATGGTGGTTTTCAGCAGACCCCAAATATAAGGTGTTGCCATTCCTTGTTAGCGACTCTCCACTCTGGCTAATAGAGGTGCCCCCCCCTCTATGATGTCCTAATGGAATAAATGGACATGGGGTTGTCTTTATGAGACTTCTCCCAGCTCGAGGACTGTATTTTCCCTCTTCACTGCTGTGTGGGGGAAGGGAAGTGACAACCCCGTTAGTGCAAATTTGTATTCAGAAAGAAAGTTGTCAATTCTGTAGCCCCGGCCCCTAAGTGTGAATATGGCGCCTCACTAGACTGTGGTGGGATTTAGATAAAATAAGCTCTTAAGAGGGCAGCAAGGGCAGAAACGGGACTGGACGCTGAACTGGTGCCTGTCCTGACCAGCAGTTTCCAGTACAGGCAGCTGATAACATCACTATTCTCACAAACAAGTCAGATTACGGCCATTTACTTGACTGATCTCCAAAGCTGATTGGAGCCAAATCCTTCAACCCAGATCAGATAATGACCTAATTTACCTCATATTCCGGAATGTATTGGTGGAGCTCTGAAAACCCACAAGTGGGAGACGGACAAACCATATGTAGGAAGGCGGCCGCTACCACCTAAGAGCAGATTCTTAATGTCTATTATATGTGTGTAAGGGATTGAGCTAGTGGATGTCACGGCTCACAACTACTCCGAGATTGTCAGGGAGACTTATAGGAGTTACTGTATCTATGGAGCTGAGACAAACTGAAACCATTAGCAACTGAGGAATTACCATTGACATCAATGGCAATGCAAACGGAAGCTATGGTTTCCGTTGATGGGTTCCTCCGACGGAAAGGTCTGACAGAACCCATCAACGCAACCCTGACGCTGATGTGAACGAGCCCTTAGAATTTTCCAACGCCTGCCTTGACTATTTTGATAAGTTCAAACTTAGCCTTAAAGGACATCTCCATCTTTCAACACATTTTACCATTTATCTGAAGAATTACTCTACATACAAAGTTGAGTCACTTTATCAATACATAACATTATTATCATGTACTGTTCCTGAGTTACATCCTGTATTATACTCCAGAGCTGCACTCACTATTCTGCTGGTGGAGTCACTGTGTACATACATTACATTACTTATCCTGTACTGATCCTGCGTTACATCCTGTATTATACTCCAGAGCTGCACTCACTATTCTGCTGGTGGAGTCACTGTGTACATACATTACATTACTCATCCTGTACTGATCCTGAGTTACATCCTGTATTATACTCCAGCGCTGCACTCACTATTCTGCTGGTGGAGTCACTGTGTATATACATTACATTACTTATCCTGTACTGATCCTGAGTTATATCCTGTATTATACTCCAGAGCTGCACTCACTATTCTGCTGGTGGAGTCACTGTGTACATACATTACATTACTTATCCTGTACTGATCCTGCGTTACATCCTGTATTATACTCCAGAGCTGCACTCACTATTCTGCTGGTGGAGTCACTGTGTACATACATTACTGATCCTGAGATGACGTCCGTGTGCGGTCCGTGATTTTCATGCACCCATTGACTTCAATGGGTGCGTGATGCGAAAAAAACGCACAAGTATAGGACATGCGGTGAGTTTCACGCAGCGGACACACGCTGCGTGAAAAACACTGAATGGCCCCATTGAATTGCATAGGTTCGTGTGGCGTCTGTAATAGCAGCAATTAACCGGTGTAGAACAACTTTCCCTCCTTGAAGAAAACAATTTTCCCCAGTCTCTGATTACCGCACATTGGATCTCTCTGTACTAGGGATATAACCACTTGATTTATATCAGGTTTCCAGTCGGCTCCAGCAGCAGAGGCGCCGTGGTCTCTATGAGTAATAACGTTAAGACGACGTTCACACGACATTTGTGACAGAAAAATAAATTTCAAGTGAATACATTTTTCTTTATGCGATTTTGAAGCCTAATTTGTGGTTTATTGCAAAGAATTTTTTGTAGCGTCGATGGAATATCAGCTAGTAAAACGTTTCAAACGTCTGACGTCCCTTCTTTTTTCCGAAGCATATTTTATATTATAGAGTTAATCAGCACAGAATTTTTTACTTAAAAATTCTGGACTTTATACTCCTACACACACAAGACACGGTATATTCCGTTTTAGCAGATATCACCTATTTTTATTTTACTTTATTCCTTTTTTTGTTTTTGTTTTTTGCTTTTTGTTCCCCCTTTTTGGCTTGGTGCCCATTGTAAATTTTTGTGATGAGGTCCTATCACATTGTATCCCACGCGTCACATTGTATCCCACGCGTCACATTGTATCCCACGCGTCACATTGTATCCCACGCGTCACATTGTATCCCACGCGTCACATTGTATCCCACGCGTCACATTGTATCCCACGCGTCACATTGTATCCCACGCGTCACATTGTATCCACATATTACATTGTATCGGATGTGGAGATGCTGTTTCCATGTATGTTTACACAGAGCCCCCTCTGTACAGCCGTATATCACGTTTATGGGTCACTGTCTGTATTACTGAGTTTTACATTACACAGCCGTCACTACCTGTAATTCTGAAGGACGTTTACATCAGGTGTCACGAAGATTCATGGTGTTTGTTTTGCGCGTTTCCGTGATTTATTGCTGTATTTTATTTCACAACCATCATCGGATTTTGAGCAATCTGCTGATTACAGCAAATCACTCACCGTGTTTCAGCCCTCGGTGACAATGTCACTAGAATAGCACGTGCTGATATAGTGGAGTAGTTAATATAGTAATACACTATTATATCTGACAAGTTCACACTCTGCTGTTTTCTGTATGAACTGTAATATAGAGATGTGGCGGGGGTTATAGACTGAGCAAAAGGGAGAAAAGCCTCAGAGCCTCCACCATTTAGCAGTTCCTCTCAACTCCCAACATGTGTGACCTCTAAATTATTTTGGGCTATGTTGGGGTGATATTAGAGCACTGTATATCACTGCTATATGTTCACTTCATCGACAATTTTTATGTTTATTTATGTTCATTTTATGGCATTATTGTCTTGGTAGCATATGTCACTACTATGTAGGCACTGTATAGCACTAGTATGTAGTCACTGTATGAATCTAGTATGTAGTCACTGTATGGCCCTAGTATGTAGTCACTGTATGGCACTAGTATGTAGTCACTGCATGACTCCAGTATGTAGTTATTGTATGCCACTAGTTTGTAGTTATTGTATGGGTCTAGTATGTAGTCACTGTATGGCACTAGTATGTAGTCATTGTATGGCTCTAGTATGTAGTCACTGTATGGCTCTAGTATGTAGTTATTGTATGGCTCTAGTATGTAGTCATTGTATGGCTATAGTATGTAGTCATTGTATGGCCCTAGTATGTAGTCATTGTATGGCTCTAGTATGTAGTCATTGTATGGCCCTAGTATGTAGTCACTGTATGGCTCTAGTATGTAGTCACTGTATGGCACTAGTATGTAGTCATTGTATGGCTCTAGTATGTAGTCATTGTATGGCTCTAGTATGTAGTCATTGTATGGCTCTAGTATGTAGTCATTGTATGGCTCTAGTATGTAGTCATTGTATGGCCCTAGTATGTAGTCACTGTATGGCTCTAGTATGTAGTCACTGTATGGCACTAGTATGTAGTCATTGTATGGCTCTAGTATGTAGTCATTGTATGGCCCTAGTATGTAGTCATTGTATGGCTCTAGTATGTAGTCATTGTATGGCCCTAGTATGTAGTCACTGTATGGCTCTAGTATGTAGTCACTGTATGGCACTAGTATGTAGTCATTGTATGGCTCTAGTATGTAGTCACTGTATGGCACTAGTATGTAGTCATTGTATGGCTCTAGTATGTAGTCATTGTATGGCTCTAGTATGTAGTCATTGTATGGCTCTAGTATGTAGTCATTGTATGGCTCTAGTATTTAGTCATTGTATGGGTCTAGTATGCAGTCACTGTATGGCACTAGTATGTAATCATTGTATGGGTCTAGTATGTGGTTATTGTATGGCTCTAGTATGTAATCACTGTATGGGTCATGTATGTGGCCACTGTATGGTTCATGTATGTGGCCACTGTATGGTTCATGTATGTGGCCACTGTATGGGTCATGTATGTGGCCACTGTATGGCTCTAGTATGTGGTCACTGTATGGCACTAGTATGTAATCATTGTATGGCTCTAGTATGTGGTTATTGTATGGCTCTAGTATGTAATCACTGTATGGGTCATGTATGTGGCGACTGTATGACTCTAGCATGTGGTCGCTGTATGACTCTAGCATGTGGTCGCTGTATGGTTCTAGCATGTAGTCATTGTATGACTCTAGCATGTGGTCGCTGTATGGCTCTAGCATGTAGTCACTGTATGGCTCTAGCATGTAACATATGTATGATACTGTAATTTCATACTTTATGGTATAATTTAGGAACAGAAGGGCTGCGTTATTTGGACAGTTTCATGGCTTTATTCATCCTAATTTTCTTTTTTGGAGGGGAAACAAATTAGATTACCGTATATTTGTGCCTCTCCTCTATTATGTGACTCAATTCATTCCCGTAGATCGGACCTTCTTGTTCATGCCGGGTGCTTCATTGCCATCAATCTAATGTACGTTCTTCTCTTCTGGCAAATAGGTCATTATGCTAAAGATGATCTTCAATCATACCTCAGTGGAACGCTGCGACCCGACCTCATCCACGCAAAGTGCCGAGCATCAGAAAGACTGCAACTTCTTTTTGACAGCGATTCGCCTGGCCTCGCTGAACCAAATACTGGATCCCTGGGTTTACCTCTTACTTAGACAAATCCTACTCAGAAAGTTCTGCCAAGTGGCCAACGCCGTGTCTAACTGCTCCAACGACGGGCACAAGGATCAGCCAATCATCCTAAGCACGGAAATAAGAAAACCATTTCGCTGATAACAGAGAACTATAGAGAACACGCATGCTAAAAACTTGAATAAAAATAAATAAATAATGTGAAATGGTCCATCTGGGCCTCTGTTCCAGAAGTGGAATATTAAGCTGCTAAATGGACTGTAATAATTTATCCTCTGTGCCAAATGTCTAAATCAGCGGTGTGCAAGCTGTGGCTCTCTGGCTGTTGTGACACTACAACGCCTTCCAGGGCATGCTGGGAGTTGTAGTGTTATAACAGCCGGAGAGAGCCACAGCTTGCAGACCCCTGGTCTACATTGTATATATGTATTAATAGAACTGCAAGAGATTTATTCTATGTATACTGAAAGACAAGGCATCCGGTATGATGATGATGATGATGATGATGATGATGATGATGGTGTCCGAGCTTCTATCATATATATATATATATATATATATATATATATATATATGTATGTATGACAACCAAAGAACATTGTTCCCAGCAGCCTCTGCTAAGTGCATGACAAAGTCCATATCATGATCATCTGCAGGGAAATAAAGCAGAATGTCAGAACGATCTGCAGAGTATTTATTCTTCGGGAAGAGGAAGTTTCCTTTTCATTCTTGGAGGTGGAGGAGGATGATGAGAAAAAACAGGCAAAATAATACAGAAATATCATTAAAAGACGGGTCGTAATCCCAATCTGAGAATTTTTGGGGTCAGTATCGAATGACAGATGCCAGGGCGTACCGGGTTAGGGGGCTCATGCCAATCTGGGTAAACATGCTTTATGCTTATCCAGCCACGTGAGGGGTCCCTCTGTTGCCCACTGGTCTACATGCACCCAATTTGAGAATTTTGGGGGCATCATCAGGTGGCAGTGAGCTATGAGCAAGACCAGTGCCATCAATAAGTACCAGGGCTGACACTGGGGACAACTGTGCTTGGGGGGAAGGGGGATCTTGGTAATCTGGGTAAAGAAAATGTATGCTTGTCAAGCCAAGTGTGGGGTAGACAGGGACCCACATGCACCCAATGTGAGATTTTGGCAGCAGCATTAGGTGTGGTGAGCTGTGGGCAAGGCTGGCATCGGTACCAGGCAATCCTTTGCAGATGCCAAGGCAACTCGGCTTGGGCGACTCGTGGCAATCTACTTTATGCTTGTCAAGCTGAGTTTGTATTTGAGCAGAGACAGCACTGACAACCAATATGGCATCCAATAATAGATGGTCATCCAACTTTCCCAGACTCCTGAGCAGCAGATCTGCCTAGATTGATTCCTTGCTCCCATAATACACATTATCAGGCAGAATTGCCCTTTAGGAAAACTTTATGAAACCATTAATGGGCACCATATTAATGGTCACCCTGCTTTCCTAGAAACAGATGTAACTGTGTATTAGGTCAATGGATGAATGGACTTGAAAGTGACAACTATTTCTGCAACCTAGAAATGTGTCCAGAGCAGTTGTCACTTCCCTTCCCCCTCTACTCTTAGCAGCTTATGTATAAACCAGCAGGGGGCGACAATGAGCACAGGACAACGCTCCTCCCAGGGAAACAGAATATTAAATCTGCACTGCTTCCTGAGCAATGATGGGAGTGATAATTATATGTTAAAAAAGATATGAGATCTAACTATTGAATATTTTGGTGTTGCATGTCATTGGTTTGGAGTTAGATACAGTATTTTTTCTCTACACTGCAACTTCAGGAGAATAAAAAGAACTGGTACTAGTACTGGACCCCAATATTAGCCGAATTCATGACATATCCTGTCTATCTAGTCTACAGCAGCACAATAAACCTGACATTCAGGGTCTTTATAAAGGTGGGGGTCTCACACACACACACACACACACACACACACACACACACACATATATATACGTGTCCTTTCTTGCCGCAGTTCCGCCTCCGACCTCCCATCGAATTCAATGAGAGGCAGAGAAAGGGGGTTTCAGCGTTTTTTTTGCTCACAGCGCTCAATGGCCGTGGGCAAAAAACGCAGCAAGACAGTGCTGGCAGGTCAAAATCTGCCTCTAAATTCCTTCAGGAATTTTGAGGCAGATTTATTTCTGCTTGCAAAATACTCCTATGTGAGCAGAGCCTAAAGTGCCCATCAGTGCCAAAGGAGGACCCCAAATGCCTTCTTCTTTCTTCCTCTACCGCTGTTTCCACCCAACAATACTGACAATGTACAGAGAGTATTTGTTTTTATTTTTTTTTTTTTTATTTGACCGCAAATCGTGACCAAAAAAAACACCACAAAACCGGCACATGTAAATATTCTCTGAACCTGGTCGGTATTTTTCGGTGGGAAAGGTGGCAACCCCAGGTGCGAGTGTCTCTGGCTCTCCGCTCCTTTGCCCGCTGGCACCGATCCCACATTTGAGCTAGTCTTAACGCTGCTGACGTTCGTAGATCTGGACGACCTGGTAAACAAGGAGTATTCAGTCCAAATAGTAAGTAATCTGTCTGCACATGCATTGCCTTATTATACAAAACTGTTTTACTTTTACCCGCCTCTCAGTGACCGTGCCTGTACCTCATATTCCTATGTAAGACCAACTAACCTGCCTTCTTAAAGGGGATGTCTAGCTTAATAACTCTTGAACACAACACAGGTCCCCTGACTATAAACTGGAGACTCCAAGTTTACGGCGACCACCACATAAAAAAGTCGAAGGCAACCTTCAGCGATAGCAAATATATCAACCTCTCGTCATGGATTCTGGTTTTTTTGCAGTCTGCAGCGCTATTCTTGCAGTCAGAAATACTAAAACCCAACAGAAACCTGATGGATCACACGATAAGTCAATGGTGACCGTCAGGATGGAGCGCAGTTCTCATGCTGAGTTATAAAAGAAAGCTATGCCTCTAGTGTGAACACAGCCTAACCCGTGATTTACCACAACCGGGACACAACCAGAAATTGCTGTGGAGTCCCTAGCCTAATAAAGAGGAGGAGGCCCCTCTATTACATCCATATGCCCTGCTCTAAAGAAAGCAGATAACACTTTTAAATGACATCTAAATTAAGATTTTCGCCTTTGGGTCTTACACACCATAAATATATGAGGGAAAGGCGGAATGGAATGGAAGGGCAGGATGGGATGGATGGATGGATGGATATAGACAGGGCCGGCTCCAGGTTTATGTGGGCCCTGGGGCAACACAGAAAATTCAGAAAACGTCAACTTTGTAGCCCCATATAAAAGTTAGGCACCCAGTTTGTACACCTATAAATTTAGTGCCCTCTGTAGATAGTGCCACACAGCCCTCTCCTCCCAGGTAGTGCCAAACAGCCCCCTCCTCCCAGGTAATGCCACACAGCCATCCTCCCAGGTAGTGCCACACAGCGCCGTCCTCCCAGGTAGTGCCACACAGCTCCCTCCTCCCTGGTAGTTCCACACAGCCCCACTCCCTATTAGTGCCACACAGCCCTGCTCCCTGCTTGTGCCACACAGCTCCCCTCCCTGGAGGTAGCGCCTTTGGGTTTCCCTCTAGGAGTGGAATCTACAGCTGACACCTGGCTGGGGATTCCGCTTCAGGAGAAGCTCCAGGCGTCACTGTCCATGTATGGACAGTGTTGTCAGGGGCAACCCCAGAGGCATAGTCCCGGGCAGAACACTACTAGCTACTAGCACTCTGCCTGGCACTCCTTCTCCCCTCCTGACATCACTGTCCATATATGGACAGTGATGCTGTGACGACGGCAGCGTCAACGGGGTGCTGACGCTGGCCCTAGATATAGATATGAGATAGATAGATCGATACAGCACACTGCGAACACTAATGCCACATAAGCCACTAAATATAAATAAATATGCATTACTGATAAATCTACTTACAATAGGGAGGTTCTTAGCGCACATTTTGATCAAATTGTGTGAGCCCACCTGCCACAACAAGGCGACCTCTATGAGGTAAGAACCTACGCTGCACATACACCCAGAACTGGGATTAAGCCTACATATTCTTGGGGATTTTAGGATCCAGCATTAAACTAATTAAAATCACCCAGGGCAGAATGGGAGGAGGGCAAGATCAAAAAATGGAGGCAGTCACTAACCCCACATATATGAATCACATAAACAACACAGAAAGCTTGAACAGCACAATGCAACAAAATAAAACAAAATGTGTATGCAGATGCAAGAATGCCTGTGACTGCAAATATACAGCACACAAGAGAATGGCGACATATATGAATGACAGTGATCACAAGGTTCCAATGGGGGGGGGGGGGCGGCATGAAAATTCTGCTTTGGGCACCAAGAGAGCACGTCACAACCCTGAATATGCAGTAAAACTAAAGATAATGATATTGGCCTTCGGTAGAATTTGCAGCAACTCAAGAACTTGTTGGAGACGTCTTATGTTCCGTGTATTTATTCGTAGAACATTCCATAAAACATTAACAGATTCAGGGCATTGTCTTAATGATAGACTATGCGGCTTGTAAAAACTCTGCTGACTTTATCCCAAATCAATATAATGCAGCGCGACCAGGAGACACGTGAGCTGCACAACGAGAAAAAAAACCGCCATCCTCAGGGCTGTCCCAGATTGTACTTCTCTTACTTTAATCATTGTTTCCACTACAGCAGCTCTTCAATAGAACTTGGTTACAGGACACTAAAGTCTCCTTATTGCAGGACTCACTAGATATGAAGCTCCGCATCGTCACAACTTCTATTATTCCATTTGTTCTTTCCATCCTTTTTTCTAGCTGTTCCCTCATTTGTCAGTATATTATTATAATAGATGTATGTTGTACAGCAGAGATCATATTGTTGAGGGCACAGCCTGCACCGTCGCTATGAAGAAGCGCATTAAAGTGAATGTTCACCCTTGAACACTATTTCAATTTCTCTTCATCTACATTGGTCAAAATGATTGTGCTGATTAATTTCTTAATATATCTTTATAGCCTCTCCACTCAGTGGGGGGTGCCGGGAGTCGGACCCCACCCATCCGATCCTAAGGACTAACCCTTTAAAGATAAAACTCTGGCTGCCTGTAGTCACCACTAGGGGGAGCTTTGGAGCTGACTGCATACTGATTTATTATTGAGTCTATTCTGACATTTTTTAGTTATATCTGCCTCTGGAAAACCAGATGACAACCAATATGGCGGCCATTGCAGCTCCCCAGGGGTTGCTACCCATCTTTTCTATATTTCTGAATGGCAGGAATGTGGAAACAAAGGATATATGACTGAATAACGGCAGATTTCCCAGTCGGGACTGATTTTTTTTTTATTCCTCATTCACACTTTGCAGATTCCGGCGTTTTTGTTTTTTTTGCATGAACAATTTTTTACATTAAAAAAATTTTACAAACAGAAAAATTACTTATTTTTTTCTAATCCAATCCTGGTTTTCTCTTAAAAAGAAATGCATGAATGATGCCTTAATCCTTAATAGCTGCACCCCTGTAAATTGTAGCACTTCCCCTACCTAATGCACCCTAAGAATTTGCTTACTCCTTTGTTCCGGGACCCCAACGATCAGATATAATCTACAAAGGAAACCAGCAGCAAGTTTTGAATTCCCCTGCAGCACCTCCACAGGAGAAATGAATTATTACATAATTCTCATTAAAATCAATAGGCTTTCCATGTAAAGTATGGAGGTACTGGGTCCTCCAGAGCAGGAGACACTCTTTGTAACCACTCTCCCCTGTGTTTAATGGATGAGTCCTCCTCTTTTATTACATCAATCTCTTAAAGGTTATCGTGAATTTAAAGGAATAATTTAACTGTTCTGTTTTATTATCAGGAACCTTCCATGACTTTAATTTGCGTTCATCTGTCCTCTCATATTTTATGCAATAAAGGGACTAAAGTTCTTCATGCTTCACATTTTCAATTACTGTGATGTGTTCCAACATTAACTGCATTGCCAGAGGCTGGAAGGGATTGTCAGACGTTTAGTTAGTATAGTGAAGTATGCTGGTATAACCTGGGTATCTCCTGTATATAATTATATATGTACAGCTGGTATAAGTTATACATCTTCTTGTATGTAGTGATATGGAGCATGCTGGTATAATCTGGGTATCTTCTGTATATAATTATATATGTACAGCTGGTATAAGTTATACATCTTCTTGTATATAGTGATTTGGGGCATGCTGATATAACCTGGGTATCTCCTGTATATAATTATATATGTACAGCTGGTATAAGTTATACATCTTCTTGTATGTAGTGATATGGAGCATGCTGGTATAATCTGGGTATCTTCTGTATATAATTATATATGTACAGCTGGTATAAGTTATACATCTTCTTGTATATAGTGATTTGGGGCATGCTGATATAACCTGGGTATCTCCTGTATATAATTATATATGTACAGCTGGTATAAGTTATACATCTTCTTGTATATAGTGATATGGAGCATGCTGGTATAACCTGGGTATCTTCTGTATATAATAATATGTGTACAGCTGGTATAAGTTATACATCCTCTTGTATATAGTGATATGGAGCATGCTGGTATAACCTGGGTATCTTCTGTATATAATTATATATGTACAGCTGGTATAAGCTATACACCTTCTTGTATACAGTGATATGGAGCATGCTGGTATAACCTGGGTATCTTCTGTATATAATTATATATGTACAGCTGGTATAAGGTATACATCTTCTTGTATATAGTGATATGGAGCATGCTGGTATAACCTGGGTATCTTCTGTATATAATTATATATGTACAGCTGGTATAAGGTATACATCTTCTTGTATATAGTGATGTGAAGCATGCTGGTATAACCTGGGTATCTCCTGTATATAATTATATATGTACAGCTGGTATAAGTTATACATCTTCTTGTATATAGTGATATGGAGCATGCTGGTATAACCTGGGTATCTTCTGTATATAATTATATATGTACAGCTGGTATAAGGTATACATCTTCTTGTATATAGTGATATGGAGCATGCTGGTATAACCTGGGTATCTCATGTATATAATTATATATGTACAGCTGGTATAAGTTATACATCTTCTTGTATATAGTGATATGGAGCATGCTGGCATAACCCGGGTATCTTCTGTATATAATGATATATGTACAGCTGGTATAAGTTATCCATCTTCTTGTATATAGTGAAATGGAGCATGCTGGTATAACCCGGGTATGTTCTGTATATCATTATATATGTACAGCTGATATAAATTATACATATTCTTGTATATAGTGATATGGGGAATGCTGGTATAACCTGGGTATCTCATGTATATAATTATGTATGTACAGCTGGTATAAGTTATACATCTTCTTGTATATAGTGATATGGAGCATGCTGGTATAACCTGGGCATCTTCTGTATATAATTATATATGTACAGCTGGTATAAGTTATACATCTTCTTGTATGTAGTGATATGGAGCATGCTGGTATAACCTGGGTATCTTTTGTATATAATTATACATGTACAGCTAGTATAAATTATACATCTTCTTGTATATAGTGATATGGAGCATGCTGGTATAACCTGGGCATCTTCTGTATATAATTATATATGTACAGCTAGTATAAGTTATACATCTTCTTGTATATATAGTAATATGGAGCATGCTGGAATAACCTGGGCATCTTCTAATATATAATTATATATGTACAGCTGGTATAAGTTATAAATCTTCTTATATATAGTGATATGGAGCATGCTGGTATAACCTGGGTGTCTTCTGTATATAATTATATATGTACAGCGGGTATAAGTTATACATCTTCTTGTATATAGTAATATGGGGCATGCTAGTATAACCTGGATATCTCCTGTATATAATTATATATGTACAGCTGGTATAAGTTATACATCTTCTTGTATATAGTGATATGGAGCATGCTAGTATAACCTGGGTATCTTCTGTGTATAATTATATATGTACAGCTGGTATAAGTTATACACCTTCTTGTATATAGCGATATGGAGCATGCTGGTATAACCTGGGTATCTTCTGTATATAATTATATATGTACAGCTGGTATAAGTTATACATCTTCTTGTATATAGTGATATGGAGCATGCTGGTATAACCTGGGTATCTTCTGTATATAATTATATATGTACAGCTGGTATAAGTTATACATCTTCCTGTATATAGTGATATGGAGCATGCTGGTATAACCTGGGTATCTCCTGTATATAATTATATATGTACAGCTAGTATAAGTTATACATCTTCTTGTATATAGTGATATGGAGCATGCTGGTATAACCTGGGCATCTTCTGTATATAATTATATTTGTACAGCTGGTATATGTTATACATCTTCTTGTATATAGTGATATGGAGCATGCTGGTATAACCTGGGTATCTCCTGTATATAATTATACATGTACAGCTGGTATATGTTATACATCTTCTTGTATATAGTGATATGGAGCATGCTGGTATAACCTGGGTATCTCCTGTATATAATTATATATGTACAGCTGGTATAAGTTATACATCTTCTTGTATGTAGTGATATGGAGCATGCTGGTATAACCTGGGTATCTTTTGTATATAATTATACATGTACAGCTAGTATAAATTATACATCTTCTTGTATATAGTGATATGGAGCATGCTGGTATAACCTGGGCATCTTCTGTATATAATTATATATGTACAGCTAGTATAAGTTATACATCTTCTTGTATATATAGTAATATGGAGCATGCTGGAATAACCTGGGCATCTTCTAATATATAATTATATATGTACAGCTGGTATAAGTTATAAATCTTCTTATATATAGTGATATGGAGCATGCTGGTATAACCTGGGTGTCTTCTGTATATAATTATATATGTACAGCGGGTATAAGTTATACATCTTCTTGTATATAGTAATATGGGGCATGCTAGTATAACCTGGATATCTCCTGTATATAATTATATATGTACAGCTGGTATAAGTTATACATCTTCTTGTATATAGTGATATGGAGCATGCTAGTATAACCTGGGTATCTTCTGTGTATAATTATATATGTACAGCTGGTATAAGTTATACACCTTCTTGTATATAGCGATATGGAGCATGCTGGTATAACCTGGGTATCTTCTGTATATAATTATATATGTACAGCTGGTATAAGTTATACATCTTCTTGTATATAGTGATATGGAGCATGCTGGTATAACCTGGGTATCTTCTGTATATAATTATATATGTACAGCTGGTATAAGTTATACATCTTCCTGTATATAGTGATATGGAGCATGCTGGTATAACCTGGGTATCTCCTGTATATAATTATATATGTACAGCTAGTATAAGTTATACATCTTCTTGTATATAGTGATATGGAGCATGCTGGTATAACCTGGGCATCTTCTGTATATAATTATATTTGTACAGCTGGTATATGTTATACATCTTCTTGTATATAGTGATATGGAGCATGCTGGTATAACCTGGGTATCTCCTGTATATAATTATACATGTACAGCTGGTATATGTTATACATCTTCTTGTATATAGTGATATGGAGCATGCTGGTATAACCTGGGTATCTCCTGTATATAATTATACATGTACAGCTGGTATATGTTATACATCTTCTTGTATATAGTGATATGGAGCATGCTGGTATAACCTGGGTATCTCCTGTATATAATTATACATGTACAGCTGGTATATGTTATACATCTTCTTGTATATAGTGATATGGAGCATGCTGGTATAACCTGGGTGTCTTCTGTATATAATTATATATGTACCGCTTGTATAAGTTATACATCTTCTTGTATATAGAGATATAGAGCATGCTGGTATAACCTGGGTATCTTCTGTATATAATTATATATGTACAGCTAGTATAAGTTATACATCTTCTTGTATATAGTGATATGGAGCATGCTGGTATAACCTGGGCATCTTCTGTATATAATTATATATGTACAGCTGGTATATGTTATACATCTTCTTGTATATAGTGATATGGAGCATGCTGGTATAACCTGGGTATCTCCTGTATATAATTATACATGTACAGCTGGTATATGTTATACATCTTCTTGTATATAGTGATATGGAGCATGCTGGTATAACCTGGGTATCTTCTGTATATAATTATATATGTACCGCTTGTATAAGTTATACATCTTCTTGTATATAGAGATATAGAGCATGCTGGTATAACCTGGGTATCTTCTGTATATAATTATATATGTATAGCTGGTATAAGTTATACATCTTCTTGTATATAGTTATATGGAGCATGCTGGTATAAACTGGGTATCTTCTGTATATAATTATATATGTACAGCTGGTATAAGTTATACATCTTCTTGTATATAGTGATATGGAGCATGCTGGTATAACCTGGGTATCTTCTGTATATAATTATATATGTACAGCTGGTATAAGTTATACATCTTCTTGTATATAGTGATATGGAGCATGCTGGTATAACCTGGGTATCTTATGTATATAATTATATATGTACAGCTGGTATGTTATACATCTTCCTGTATATAGTGATATGGAGCATGCTGGTATAACCTGGGTATCTTCTGTATATAATTATATATGTACAGCTGGTATAAGTTATACATCTTCTTGTATATAGTGATATGGAGCATGCTGGTATAACCTGGGTATCTTCTGTATATAATTATATATGTACAGCTGGTATAAGTTATACATCTTCTTGTATATAGTGATATGGAGCATGCTGGTATAACCTGGGTATCTTCTGTATATAATGATATATGTACAGCTGGTATAAGTTATACATCTTCTTGTATATAGTGATATGGAGCATGCTGGTATAACCTGGGTATCTTCTGTATATAATGATATATGTACAGCTGGTATAAGTTATACATCTTCTTGTATATAGTGATATGGAGCATGCTGGTATAACCTGGGTATCTTCTGTATATAATGATATATGTACAGCTAGTATAAGTTATACATCTTCTTGTATATAGTGATATGGAGCATGCTGGTATAACCTGGGTATCTTCTGTATATAATGATATATGTACAGCTGGTATAAGTTATACATCTTCTTGTATATAGTGATATGGAGCATGCTGGTATAACCTGGGTATCTTCTGTATATAATGATATATGTACAGCTAGTATAAGTTATACATCTTCTTGTATATAATGATATGGAGCATGCTGGTATAACCTGGGTATCTTCTGTATATAATTATATATGTACAGCTGGTATAAGTTATACATCTTCTTGTATATAGTGATATGGAGCATGCTGGTATAACCTGGGTATCTGCAGTATATAATTATATATGTACAGCTGGTATATGTTATACATCTTCTTGTATATAGTGATATGGAGCATGCTAGTATAACCTGGATATCTGCTGTATATAATTATATATGTACAGCTGGTATAAGTTATACATCTTCTTGTATATAGTGATATGGAGCATGCTGGTATAACCTGGGTATCTTCTGTATATAATGATATATGTACAGCTAGTATAAGTTATACATCTTCTTGTATATAGTGATATGGAGCATGCTAGTATAACCTGGATATCTGCTGTATATAATTATATATGTACAGCTGGTATAAGTTATACATCTTCTTGTATATAGTGATATGGAGCATGCTGGTATAACCTGGGTATCTTCTGTATATAATGATATATGTACAGCTAGTATAAGTTATACATCTTCTTGTATATAGTGATATGGAGCATGCTAGTATAACCTGGATATCTGCTGTATATAATTATATATGTACAGCTGGTATAAGTTATACATCTTCTTGTATATAGTGATATGGAGCATGCTGGTATAACCTGGGTATCTTCTGTATATAATGATATATGTACAGCTAGTATAAGTTATACATCTTCTTGTATGTAGTGATAAGGAGCATGCTGAAATAACCTGGATATCTTCTGTATATAATTATATATCTACAACTGGTATAAGTTAAGAATGTTCTGTCGGTCATGCAGGAATAATAAGTCCTCTCATGAATCATAAATATGTTGCATAGGGACTTGGACTTTTAGGGCACGTTCAGACGTGGCGGAGTTTCTCCGCTGCAAATGTTGGTGCAGATTCGGGGTAATTACGCAACGAATCTGCACCAACATTTGCATACTTGCAGATATCACAGCGGACTTGCCACAGATTTCCGCTTTTGCATTGCAAAGGCTGAAATCCACAGTGAAATCCCGCTTCTTCTCCGCAACGTCATGAGCTGCTGCGGAGGGGAAATTCTGCACCGCAGCCTGATTTCCATACAGTTATTTTCTGCAACTTCTGAACTAAGTTTCCTAAAAATGTATAGAAACAAATGTAAAAAACTGAGTCCTGTACAACACTGAGTGCTTTTATTGGGGACTTAATATAAATCTTTGAGTTGTCAGTCTTTTGCATCCTGGAAAATTGGGTGACAACCAAAGCAGGGGTTGTCACCCAGCTTTCCAAGAGTCCTGAACAGCAAATCTTTTTATTAATCCAGCAATACAGTTTTTTGCTGATAGCACCTGTAGGGCGGCAGCAGTGAGTCTGAATCCCCTGAAGGCTAATGATACTGAGGCATACTTGCCTACCCTGTATTTAGGGGGTATGGTCTGTATTTAGGTGGTCTGGCTTCTATATTTATTAAGGGGGTCTGGTCTGGGATCTGTATTTATTTAGAGGGTATCCATCTGTATTTGTTTAGGGGCTCTATTCTTGGTTTTTTATGTATTTAGGGGGTCTGTTCGGGGGTCTGTATTTAGGAGGTCTGTGCGCTGTATTTATTCAGGGGGTCTTGTCTGAGACTGTAGTTGTTTAGAGGGTCTGGTTTGGGCTTTGTATTGGTTTAGGCATTGTCTGGGTCTATACAGATTTATGTAAGAGTATGAAGTCTGTATTTAGGGGTTCTGGTGTCTATTTTTATTTAGGGGGTCTGGTCTGGGGTCCGTATTTATTAGGAGCATATGGGTCTGTGTTTATTTTGGGTCTTTGGTCTGGGGTTTGTATTGTATCGGCGTCTGTCGGGGTCTGTGTTTATTCTGGTGGTCTGGGTCTGTATCCGTTTACAGGTCTGTATGGGGGTCTGGTGTTTATATTTATTTACGCTGTCTGATCTGGGGTCTGGTTTTATTTAGGGGGTCAGATCTGGGGTTTCTCTTTGTTTAGGTGTCTAATCTGGGTCTGTATTTAGGGTGCCTGGTCTAGGGTTTGTATTTATTTAGGATGTCTGTATCTGTTTAGGGGTCTGTATTCAGGGGGTCTCGTCTGTATTTAGGTGATCTGGTGTCTATATTTATTTAGGGTTTCTGATCTGGAGTCTGTATTTGGTCTATATTTAGGGTTCTGTGTTTTTTTTTAGGGGGTCTAGGGTCTGTATATGTTTAGGGTGTCTGGTCTAGGGTCTGTATTAATTTTTGGGGTCTTATGCACTATTTGTGATTTAGGTTTGCGCTGTGCCCTATTTACAGGACTTCTCAGAATTGCCCTGACGTATCCAGTGGCGGATTATCATTAGGGCGTTTCGGGCGGTCGCCCGGGGCCCAAGGCTGCCAGGGGGCCCAAGGCTCCCAGGGGGCCTATGACCGCCCGAACCCCCTCATGCCCAGTGGCGTCGCTAGCACCGGAGGGAGCCCCGGTGCCAAGACCGCACCTGTCAGGCGAGGGGAGCTTTGCTTCTACTTAGCAGCCGTGGTCTGTGCTGCTTTAGAAGCTCCCCCTCCAGCCCCCCTTCCCTGCTCTAAACATCTCTCCTCTGCTGCTAGCTGTCGGGACATGGGGGAGGGGTTACTGTCGGCGGGCTCTGTGCTGTGAGCAGGAGAAGAGCTGCAGTGAAGACATAAAAGGTAAGTGCATGTGTGTTTAATGTCCATATTCATGTATGTTTAATGTCCATATTCATGTATGTTTAATGTCCATATTCATGTATGTTTAATGTCCATATTCATGTGTTTACAAGGTGTACTTTGTGTATAATGTGCATACTCGTGTATAATGTGCCTACTTTGTGTATAATGTGCATACTCGTGTGTACTTTGTGTACTATGCATACTTTGTGTATAATGTACCTACTTTGTGTACTTTGTGCATAATGTGCGTACTTTGTACTGTGCGTACTTTGTGCATAATGTGTGTACTGTGCGTACTTTGTGCATAATGTGCGTACTTTGTGCATAATGTGGTACTTTGTGTACTGTGCATACTTTGTGCATAATGTGCCTACTTTGTGCATAATGTGCGTACTTTGTGTACTTTGTGCATAATGTGCGTACTTTGTGCATAATGTGCGTACTTTGTGCATAATGTCCTTACTTTGTGCATAATGTGCGTACTTTGTGCATAATGTGGTACTTTGTGTACTGTGCGTACTTTGTGCATAATGTGCCTACTTTGTGTACTTTGTGCATAATGTGCGTACTTTGTGCATAATGTGCGTACTTTGTGTACTGTGCGTACTTTGTGCATAATGTGTGTACTGTGCGTACTTTGTGCATAATGTGCGTACTTTGTGCATAATGTGCGTACTTTGTGCATAATGTGGTACTTTGTGTACTGTGCATACTTTGTGCATAATGTGCCTACTTTGTGCATAATGTGCGTACTTTGTGTACTTTGTGCATAATGTGCGTACTTTGTGCATAATGTGCGTACTTTGTGCATAATGTCCTTACTTTGTGCATAATGTGCGTACTTTGTGCATAATGTGGTACTTTGTGTACTGTGCGTACTTTGTGCATAATGTGCCTACTTTGTGTACTTTGTGCATAATGTGTGTACTTTGTGCATAATGTGCGTACTTTGTGCATAATGTGGTACTTTGTGTACTGTGCGTACTTTGTGCATAATGTGCCTACTTTGTGTACTTTGTGCATAATGTGCGTACTTTGTGCATAATGTGGTACTTTGTGTACTGTGCGTACTTTGTGCATAATGTGCGTACTTTGTGCATAATGTGCGTACTTTGTGCATAATGTGCGTACTTTGTGCATAATGTGCGTACTTTGTGTACTGTGTGTACTTTGTGCATAATGTGCCTACTTTGTGTACTAGTGTTTAGGTAGTGTTAGCAATAGTTACGGCGCGGCACGGTGGTGGTGGAGAAGGGGGGCCCAAGTTTGGGTAACAGCCCAGGGCCCATGGTCTTCTTAATCCGCCACTGGACGTATCTTAATAACAGGAGGCAAGTGCGTACTGAGCTGATGTATTATTATAAGTTATAATTGGTCAGGCGTTTCTTGAGTATAATGACCCCGCCGTCTTACAATACAACATCAGTCACCACATATCAGGATTTGGCTCTCCAGGGCCCGGAAAGTAATAAGGACCTTTCTAACCTCCTTAAAGGAAAGTTCCAGAGGGTAATTAGTCATTAGTCCCAATTACATTGCACAACATTTATATAATTGCATTTTTAATTAATGCTCGTTATTTCAGGAATGTCTTCATCATGTCTTCAAGTCTCTACCTGTTCCTTCTATACTGAATCATAGGGTTAATTGCATATTGGATATAGCGAGACGTCAGGCAGATCTTGTTACGGTCTCAGGGAGAAATATTGCAAATATTTCGTAACTTTTTAATCGTTTTTGGTCTATGGTCAGGGGCGGCTCCGGATTTTTTTTGGGCTCCTGGGATTCACACTGGGCCGCCTGTCTACCCCATGGTTGGTTGTCTGGCCCTGTCTATGCTTATTGCTCCAATCATCATAGCACCTTCAGTACGGCTGGATTCGCCCAGGAATTCTGCATTGTGGTTTTGGCGCAGTAGCATTTTACCACTGTGGTTAGACGTACAATGAAAAGTGAATGGGATTGATAAATTCTCATTTATACATTGCATTAGTGAGTGACCGCTGTGGTTGGAGGCAGGTTTAGAGAACGTTATTTACTTTTTTAATTTTATTTTTTGCTCTAGATCCGGAATTTTTTTAGTCATTTCTTATGTCTTTATGTCACTTTCTTAGGTGGCACGTCCATGCAGTGATATGACGTTATAAAAAAAATAATGGCAGAATTGCTGTATTCTGTTCATCCCACCTTCAAAATTTTTTTTTATAAAAAGTGATCAAAAAGTCGCAAGTACTCTAACATGGTACCAATAAAAACGACAAGTCGTCTCGCAAAAAAAATAAAAAAACCCTCTTACAACCGCATCGGCGAAAAAATTAAAATATGGCGGCACAAAAATAAATAATTAAAACAAAAAGTGTTTTTGCTGTGTAAAAGTAGTAAAACATAAGAAAACTATATCAATTTGGTATTGCCGCAATTGTAGCATCCCACTAAACAACGTTACTATGTTATTTATACCACACGGTAAACGGTGTAAATTTAGGACGCAAAAAAGTGTGGCGAAATTGCTGTTTTTTTTCTATTCCCCTTCCCAAAAAAAGTTAAAAAATAAAACTTGTCCCGCAAAAAACAAGACCTTATACAGCTGTGTCGATGCAAAAATTAAAAAGTTATAGCTCTTTGAATGCGATGATGGACAAACTTAAATAATAGCCTGGTCATTAAGGTCTAAAATAGGCTGGTCACTAAGGGGTTAAGGCCTTATTCACACGAACGTGTATTACGTCCATCGTACGCGCGTGAAAATCACGCGCGTTGCGCGGGCCTATTTTAGTTAAGGGGGCCGTTCAGACAGTCCGTGATTTTTCATGCAGCGTGGCCGTTTTTCGAGCATCACGCACCCATTGAAGTCAATGGGTGCGTGAAAATCGCGCACGGCACACGGAAGCACTTCCGTGTGACGCGCGTGATTCGCGCAACAGTAGATAAAGAAATGAAGGAAAAAATAAAAGCACTTCCTTCATTTCTTTTTCTAAACATCAAAACCGCATGTCATAAGCATGGCATATGCGTGAAAATCACGCAGCCACGTAGCAAACACTGATGACACACGGAACTGCAGCGCGCGCAAAACACACACGCTCATGTGAATAAGGCCTAAGGATGTTCCCAGTGATTCTTCATTGCTGATTCATAAGTAATTCAGAACCTAAAAGCTTTAAAAAATTTGAAAACTGTATTAGATTTGTAGAATATTTCAGGATATAAAATTCTGGAAAAGAAAGGTCTGGATGTCAGAGAGCTAGAGATTACCGTACCTGCCCTAACACATATCACATATAACATACAACACGTATCACATACAACACGTATCACATACAACACGTATCACATACAACACGTATCACATACAACACGTATCACATACAACACGTATCACATACAACACGTATCACATATAACACGTATCACATACAACACGTATCACATACAACACGTATCACATACAACACGTATCACATACAACACGTATCACATATAACACTTTATTTTTTACACTGCTTTAGGGGTGTATACTGCTGTAGGTCCGGTTATATATTGTATCAACCTTTTTGTCTGTCTTTCAATGTTTTTTTTTGTATACATTTGTATCTAATTAAATGTGTTATATTCTTGTATATAGGAGGCAGTATTATAGTAGTTATATTCTTGTATATAGGAGCAGTATTGTAGTAGTTATATTCCTGTATATAGGAGCAGTATTATAGTAGTTATATTCTTGTATATAGGAGCAGTATTATAGTAGTTATATTCTTGTATATAGGAGCAGTATTGTAGTAGTTATATTCCTGTATATAGGAGCAGTATTATAGTAGTTATATTCTTGTATATAGGAGCAGTATTATAGTAGTTATATTCTTGTATATAGGAGTAGTATTATAGTAGTTATATTCTTGTATATAGGGGCAGTATTATAGTAGTTATATTCTTGTATATAGGTAGCAGTATTATAGTAGTTATATTCTTGTATACAGGGGGCAGTATTATAGTAGTTATATTCTTGTATATAGGGAGCAGTATTATAGTAGTTATATTCTTGTATATAGGGAGCAGTATTATAGTAGTTATATTCTTGTATACAGGGGGCAGTATTATCGTAGTTATATTCTTGTATATAGGGAGCAGTATTATAGTAGTTATATTCTTGTATATAGGGAGCAGTATTATAGTAGTTATATTCTTGTACATAGGGGGCAGTATTATAGTAGTTATATTCTTGTATATAAGGAGCAGTATTATAGTAGTTATATTCTTGTATATAGGAGCAGTATTATAGTAGTTATATTCTTGTATATAGGGGCAGTATTATAGTAGTTATATTCTTGTATATAGGAGTAGTATTATAGTAGTTATATTCTTGTATATAGGAGCAGTATTATAGTAGTTATATTCTTGTATATAGTGGCAGTATTATAGTAGTTATATTCTTGTATATAGGGGCAGTATTATAGTAGTTATATTCTTGTATATAGGGGGCAGTATTATAGTAGTTATATTCTTGTACATAGGGGGCAGTATTATAGTAGTTATATTCTTGTATATAAGGAGCAGTATTATAGTAGTTATATTCTTGTATACAGCGGGCAGTATTATAGTAGTTATATTCTTGTATATAGGGGGCAGTATTATAGTAGTTATATTCTTGTATATAGGGAGCAGTATTATAGTAGTTATATTCTTGTAAATAGGGGCAGTATTATAGTAGTTATATTCTTGTAAATAGGGGCAGTATTAGGCTGGGTTCACACGTGGCGGAATTTCACTTGAATTCCGCTGCGGACACTCCGCAGCGTTAATCCGCAGCGGAGCCGTTTCTCCATTGACTTCCACTTCTATTTAGAAGTGTTCGTTTAGACGATGCGTAAAATTCCGCTGCGGAGCATAGGCTGCGGAGAGGAATTTGGTGTCCGCAGCATGCTCTGTCTGTTGCGGACCAGTGGCGGACTGGTTGCGGACTCATGGCGGAATTTCTCCATTGACTTCAATGGAGATTCTAATTTCCGCAATGAAGTCTGCAGCTGTCATGCACATGTTATGTGTGCTGCGGATGCGTCTTGCTTTTTTGCCATGACATTTCTTCATTCTGGCTGGACCTATGTATTTCTAGGTCTACAGCCAGACTGAGGAAGTCAATGGGGCTCCCGGAATTACGGGAGCGTTGCTAGGAGACGTCAGTAAATAGTCACTGTCCAGGTTGCTGAAAGAGTTAAGCGATCGGCAGTAACTGTTTCTGCCCCCTGGACAGTGACTACCGATCCCAATATACAGCAACCTGTCAAAAAAATAGAAGTTCATACTTACCGAGAACTCCCTGCTTCTGTCTCCAGTCCGGCCTCCCAGGATGACGTTTCAGTCTAAGTGACGGCTGCAGCCAATCACAGGCTGCAGCGGTCACATGGACTGCCGCGCCATCCAGGGAGGTCGGGCTGGATGCCGAAAGAGGGACGCGTCACCAAGACAACGGCCGGTAAGTATGAAATTCGTTTATTTTCACTAGGGAAAGTGCTGTCCCTTCTCTCTATCCTGCACTGATAGAGAGAAGGGAAGCACTTTTCCCGCAGTCCGCAGCAGCTAGTCCGCATCAATTTACTGCACATTTTGGGCAGATCCGCCGCAGAATCTGCAACGCAGATTCTGTGCGGCATTGATGCGGACAGCTGCGGAGGAAATCCGCCACGTCTGGCCGTGCCCTTATAGTAGTTATATTCTTGTAAATAGGGGCAGTGGTAGTGCAGAGACGACAGCGTACGCTGCATTTAGGCAGACCGACAGTCTGCCCGTTAGTAGTGAAAACTACTGGTTCATGCAGTTGTGAAGATTGCTGGCTGTTTACTGCCCGCAAGCTTTCAAAGTTTTGGCTGTGAGTGTCGTCTCTGCACTACCGCCTAATTGGGTATCGCAGCGGCAACGCTGAGAACACAAAATAAAATACAACGGGCAGTCTGTCTGTCTGCTTAAACGCAGCGTAGGTTATTTTCTTTGCACTGCCGCACAATTAAGAACCGCAGTGGCAACGCTGAGAACACAAAACGTACCCGGTGACCAGCCAGCTGCTCACTGAGATAGATTGCCATTTGTCCGCGTTGCTGGTTGAGCTGCTGCTTGAGCCAGGAATGGAATAGCAACGCTGGTAACATAATAAATATAACACATTTGAAGATTAATGAACTGTTCATTGACACAAACGTTAGTCTTTTTGCGCTGCTGCTCACCAAAAGTTTGGAGCGGCAACGCTTAAAAGGCATTCAATGATCAGGCAGTTGCTCATAGGGATTGAACACAATCTCCTGTGGTGTGCATATGCAGGGTATCTTACAGTTATAAAACTAACCCTTGCAGCACTACCTCCTATATTTCCACCTGAGTAGTAGGGCCAACAACAAGCTTCCTACTCAGTGGAATTTGATTAAAACTGTAATCACACTGTGCAATAATTTAAATAAAATACCACACAATGTGGCAATAAAAGGGGACATTGCACAGTATAATCCTTCTCCTACTACATTAGTCGGTATCAATAAACAATTGAAGGCGACATTTTCCACCGTGCTCTACTTTCCCTCTCTCCCCATACCTACAATTTGCAGTATTATAGTAGTTATATTCTTGTATATAGGGGGAAGTATTATATTAGTTATATTCTTGTATTTAGGAGGCAGTATTAGAGTAGTTATATTCTTGTATATAGGGGGCAGTATTATAGTAGTTATATTCTTGTATATAGGGGGCAGTATTATAGTAGTTATATTCTTGTACATAGGGGCAGTATTATAGTAGTTATATTCTTATACATAGTGGCCAGTATTATAATAGTTATATTCTTGTATATAGGAGCAGTATTATATTAGTTATATTCTTGTATATAGGTGGCAGTATTATAGTAGTTATATTCTTGTATATAGGGGCAGTATTATAGTAGTTATATTCTTGTATATAGGGGGCAGTATTATAGTAGTTATATTCCTGTAAATGCGGCAGTGTTATAGTAGTTATATTCTTGTATATAGGAGCAGTATTATAGTAGTTATAGTCTTGTACATAGGGGGCAGTATTATAGTAGTTATATTCTTGCATATAGGGGGCAGTATTATAGTAGTTATATTCTTGTATATAGGGGGTAGTATTATAGTAGTTATATTCTTGTACATAGGGTGCAGTATTATAATAGTTATATTCTTGTATATAGGAACAGTATTATAGTAGTTATATTCTTGTACATAGGGGACAGTATTATAGTAGTTATATTCTTGTATATGGGGGGCAGTATTATAGTAGTTATATTCTTGTATATAGGGGGGCAGTATTATAGTAGTTATATTCTTGTATATGGGGGGCAGTATTATAGTAGTTATATTCTTGTATATAGGGGCAGAATTATAGTAGTTATATTCTTGTATATAGGGGGGCAGTATTATAATAGTTATATTCTTGTATATGGGGGGCAGTATTATAGTAGTTATATTCTTGTATATAGGGGGGCAGTATTATAGTAGTTATATTCTTGTCCATAGGAGAGGATAGACGTGTGCTTGTGAGCTCCCTGTTAGGACTATGCATGGCTTCTGACCCAGGTGGAGGGGAGGGGTCCTGGGCTGATGATCCTGGGAAAGCCCAGAGTCTGGAGTTTGACCTGCAGCATGGAGATGGTGGAGGTGATGATCTGGAAATGGTGGCTGGTGAGTCAACTGAATCTCATGATGTTGGTGAATTGTGCACAAAAATGACAAAGAAAAATATCTTTAAAATGGAAATGAAAGTTCGCAAATTGAGAACTGAAATTAACCAAGAGACTGATCCAAAGGCAAAGCTGATGAAATGTGAGTGTCTGGATGTTTGCACACGTGAGCTGGTTATATTGAAGGAGAGATTGCAGAAAGAATCATGCACAGTACCCAAAATAAAGAACTGGGCAATTGAGAACAAAAGGGAGACCAGAGCCCAAACTGTGAAGAGAAAAAATATCATTGCAAAAAAAGACACTGACTATAAGACTGTGTATAATATTGTGGCGCAGGGAAATCCTGGAAGATATGAGTGTGCAGTGGCTGGAGGTTCACATCTCTCATCATGTGTGGGGTCTGTGCAATCAGTCAACAAAAATGCTGCTAAAGCTGCAGAGAAATGTGTGGCAGCTGACGAGGGGTTAACTGCAGTAGACTCTATGTGCAGTACAGATGAAGTGAATGCAAGTGGCACTCCTGGGAGTGAGCAAGAAAGTGCCTCATGTCCTGATATTATAAGTGAGACCTCGCTCAGCGCGGTGATTGACAGTCTGATATCTGATGAACCAGCGGCACAGGCTGAGGCGGACATTGCAGACCCTGTTCTGGAGGTTCAGCCGTCCGCAGTGTCAGTGAATGGAGTGCAGGTTACACAGCGATCAGGAGCAGACACAGGAGGATCTGCAGTACAATCAGCTGAGGAGAGGTCCAGTCCTGACCCACCTGCTGACAGACCTCAGTACAGGAGACTGTTCTCCAGCGTCACAAGACCGACTAACCCCACACCTCAGAGGAAGAACGCGGTCAGAATCACGTACTCGGGACCAGAGGAAAACCTCCCCTCCAGACTCTACATTGGGAAAGTTTTGTTGAAGGAGTTTATGAAGTTTAAAGCTTCAGAGGTGTTCGCTCTGATCCACGTTCCCTCCAGCAGGAATTATGACATCAGTTTCAAGCTGCAATATAGTCTAGATTTATTCTGGAGTATTTATAATGATACTAAGGAGCACGCGATGTGGGAGCATCTACATGTCATCCAGCTGACTAAACCCCAGGTAGTCACCGCCACCGTCCTGTTCCAGTCTGAGGTGGTGGCTCTGGCAGATTTGCAGCACTGGTTGAGCAGATATTGTGAGGTGAAGAGACTGCCAATAAAGATCTATGATGAGGAGGAGATCTGGAATGGAGGATATTCTGTCAAGATTCAGCTGGTTCAGGAGAATGGAGTGACCAGACATCTGCCGCACTCCTTCTACCTGGGCTCGGAGAGAGGCATATGTTACTACCCTGGTCAACCGCGACTGTGCCATAGATGTGGGGGCAGACACCTGGCATTCAACTGTTCCCGTATTAAGTGCTCACTATGTGGTCAGTTTGGGCATGTGAAGGACGATTGTACAGGACCTGTCATCTGTAACCTGTGCTTAGGACCTGGACATGCATTCCGGGAGTGTCCGCATGCAGAACATAATAAGGAGGAGACCTTTAAAGAAGCCATGGAGGAAGAGCAGGAGGATGTCTCCATATGTGTAGATACAACCCCAGAACCTGGAAGCCCCAGCGAGGATGTGAGCCAAAGTACCAGAGATCCTACTCCAGAGACGAATGTCCCATCTGTGGATTCTGCACAGGTGTCACCAGCCACTGAAAATAGAGGTCATGCTAAAAGCAAAATATCCAGTCACTCTGTCACCAAAACATCTAAACATCTGCCCAACACCAGTAAAGAACCAGCTGATCCAGCCGCAGCGACCAGTAAGGAACCAGCTGGGCCAGCCACAGCGACCAGTAAAGAACCAGCAGATCTAGCCGCAGCGAACAGTAAGGAACCAGCTGATCCAGCCGCAGCGACCAGTATGGATGAGGAGGGATTTCAGACGGTTAAAAGGAGAAGTAAAACAGATAATTCTTCTAGGAAAAAAATCACTACTGCAAAGAAATCACCGGAGTCTCCAGTGCTGGCGATAACTGGGGGACGTTACTGTGCGCTGGGGGAAGATGACCAGGAAGAAGAAGCAGAGATGGAGCAAGTCTCCTCACACAACCCAGATGACGAACCTCAGGATGAAGACGCTGACCCCCCAATGTCCACCAAAAGATGGTGTGTTACAGGACATAGCAGTGGAAGAAGGAAAAAAAGTAGGAAAGACATGTAACCAGGATGAGGCTGAAAATCACCTCCTATTAATGTGAACAGTGTGAAGAATAGGAGCAGGCGGCAGGCGATATTCCAGCGTCTGTCTGACGACAAAACCAATGTTATCTTTATACAAGAGACTTATCTACAGAGTAATGTCCCTGCTGTGTCCCTGCAGTCACCACATCTAGTGGGACAGTGAAACTCTCGGCTGCTGTATGGAGACTTCTACCCCGAACTCCGTTTATATCATAGAGGCTTACTATATGTCATAAATGTGGTGACCGTGTCCCATCTGTGGTGTGCGCGATGCTGCCCGGTCACCAATAAGGAAGAACTCTCCTGTAATACTGTCTAGAATAATATCATGAAAAATAGTTGAAACAATCTATACTGGAGCAATATTCATATATTATGGTTTGTTTAATGATTGTGATGTATATTCATATATTATGGTTTGTTTAATGATTGTGATGTTATTAAGATGTTACGTTTATTTTCTTTATCTGTTATGAGTGTATTGCAAAGGTATTGTAATATTTTGTTGCAAGTTTTCAAATAAAAAAGATAATTATAGTAGTTATATTCTTGTATATAGGGAGCAGTATTATAGTAGTTATATTCTTGTATATAGGGGCAGTATTATATTAGTTATATTCTTGTATATAGGGAGCAGTATTATAGTAGTTATATTCTTGTATATAGGAGCAGTATTATAGTAGTTATATTCTTGTATATAGGGGCAGTATTATAGTAGTTATATTCTTGTATATAGGGGGAAGTATTATATTAGTTATATTCTTGTATATAGGAGGCAGTATTAGAGTAGTTATATTCTTGTATATAGGGGGCAGTATTATAGTAGTTATATTCTTGTATATAGGGGGCAGTATTATAGTAGTTATATTCTTGTACATAGGGGCAGTATTATAGTAGTTATATTCTTATACATAGTGGGCAGTATTATAATAGTTATATTCTTGTATATAGGTGGCAGTATTATAGTAGTTATATTCTTGTATATAGGGGCAGTATTATAGTAGTTATATTCTTGTATATAGGGGGCAGTATTATAGTAGTTATATTCCTGTAAATGCGGCAGTGTTATAGTAGTTATATTCTTGTATATAGGAGCAGTATTATAGTAGTTATAGTCTTGTACATAGGGGGCAGTATTATAGTAGTTATATTCTTGCATATAGGGGGCAGTATTATAGTAGTTATATTCTTGTATATAGGGGGCAGTATTATAGTAGTTATATTCTTGTACATAGGGGCAGTATTATAGTAGTTATATTCTTATACATAGTGGGCAGTATTATAATAGTTATATTCTTGTATATAGGTGGCAGTATTATAGTAGTTATATTCTTGTATATAGGGGCAGTATTATAGTAGTTATATTCTTGTATATAGGGGGCAGTATTATAGTAGTTATATTCCTGTAAATGCGGCAGTGTTATAGTAGTTATATTCTTGTATATAGGAGCAGTATTATAGTAGTTATAGTCTTGTACATAGGGGGCAGTATTATAGTAGTTATATTCTTGCATATAGGGGGCAGTATTATAGTAGTTATATTCTTGTATATAGGGGGCAGTATTATAGTAGTTATATTCTTGTACATAGGGTGCAGTATTATAATAGTTATATTCTTGTATATAGGAACAGTATTATAGTAGTTATATTCTTGTACATAGGGGACAGTATTATAGTAGTTATATTCTTGTATATGGGGGCAGTATTATAGTAGTTATATTCTTGTATATAGGGGGGCAGTATTATAGTAGTTATATTCTTGTATATGGGGGGCAGTATTATAGTAGTTATATTCTTGTATATAGGGGCAGAATTATAGTAGTTATATTCTTGTATATAGGGGGGCAGTATTATAGTAGTTATATTCTTGTATATGGGGGGCAGTATTATAGTAGTTATATTCTTGTATATAGGGGGCAGTATTATAGTAGTTATATTCTTGTATATAGCAGCAGTATTATAGTAGTTATATTCTTGTACATAATTATATTTTATATTATATACAGGTATCTATCCATTAGTATACCTGCCAGGAAGTTACCTGTAATTAGATCAGTAAGAAATGCCTAAGCATTGTCTTATAATTAGTTACGATATTGATCTACACAACAGTCTGACTCACAACTATTATAAAATGATGCATTCCTAACCTATGTGATCTTGGCACAATGTATATGGCCTTGCTGAAGTGAAACGATTATACATTAACAGATTCATCGCTGGAGAGAAGTTCAGTGACGTGTGGTAATAAATGTAATGAGTTCCTGGGAGATTAAGTTTTCTTGGCAGCTTCAGGAGATAAAAAGAAGGCCAAAAACTCAGGCCAAATACATAAAGCCTTCCAAAAGAAAATCTGGTTTCATTACCAAAATTAATATTTCCGCCCAAATTGATGATGGTCTCTTCATGGGGCTGTCAGCATTTCTGCCGTTCCAGCACTTTCCCTTATTCTGTGACCACATTGATGCTGCTTTTTGTCCCATAAGATGGAAACCACTACACGCGTCCTCTATTAGAGGCTCAAGTTAAATTTATAATATTCTATGCAAGCCCATCACTACATGCATCTGAAGTCAGCATTGTTCTGCATGTTCCATATCACAGATAAAATCAAGTGGTGCCAAAGGGCTCTTGGTACTTTGAAGTGCACTGAGCGTCCTGTTTTCCAAAACAAAGTGCTTCTTGCTATCCATCCCCCATATAGGGGTAATGCATCTCTACTAGACTTGAAACATGGACCTTTGCTGAATTCCATTAGATGGTAGTATATCTATGGGGGGTGCTGATGTTACAGTTGCACCGAGGACCTGGTGTCTGAGGGGGCCCAAACAGTCTTTTGTTACATAAGAGGAAATCCAGGGACTTTTTATGGGACCATTGGAATGTTGATAAACCTGCATAGCTATTTGATCTCCATAGATGCCGCAATGTTAGCAAAAAACTAAATGAAAGTCATGAATGGCGGCACTAGGTCCTGTTTTGGGTAGTTAGGAGTGTGGTAGTGTCAAGAAGAACCTAAAAGGGGGTTAAGTTTAATCTTTGATAAGTCTTCTATGTATACCACTAAGAATACTAGTATTATAAATGACAAGATATAGTTGGGGGGTCCAGAAACTTCATCTGGAGTTAGGGGTGTTTCTACGGAGCTCCACTCTAAGGAGAGTTCAATAGGAGCCCCCCTTTTTTTTACTTCTTTACAGAGGTTTTTATAAAAATAGAGAAGTGATCTCTACAGAACAGGAAAGGTCAGTCTATCATAAATGGTAGATCCTGTGTTATCTATGTATAGGTGTTACCTGTCAGCGTAATCCTGGCTGTGATGTTAATGAGATGACTGCTGAGAAGTGATCTCTACAGAACAGGAAGGGTCAGTCTATTATGAATGGTGGATACTGTGTTATATATTATGAATATATAAACTCCTAGAACAATATAATAACGGACTAGGTAGTGTCCCAAAGAAACACAGTCCCTATTCTCAATGAGTGGGCAACTCCATAATTAGTACTATACAGAAAGAGCGGAGTACGAAGCCATATGTATAAAAATATTTTAAAAAAATATTATCACAAAAATAAGACAAACATTTAAAAAGGTATGTAATGAATAGAATACTCTATAAATCTTACACGGCATAACAGAGAAACAGACAGAGCAATAGCAAATGTACTGTGGTCTTTGTATTAAAGTCATATGGAATGGGTGGTAAAATCCTGAAAATAGCTGATCCCTAACAAGTATGCAAGGGACTGTTGATTGTGGACTATGTAGTCCCTATGGAGATAGGGAACACCTAAATATCAGAAAGTGAAGGAAACCTTACCCATATCGATGGTCTTAGAAACCTGCATGCCATGTACAGAACCCCAACGCGCGTTTCGTGGTATGTTCTTCCTCAGGGAGTGCCTCAAAGGAGGAAGCACATACCGTTGAGTATGTGCTCCCTGAGGAAGCACATACCGCGAAACGCGTCCCTTGCATACTTGTTAGGGATCAGCTATTTTCACGATTTTACCACCCATTCCATATGACTTTAATACAAAGACCATAGTACATTTGCTATTGCTCTAAGTATATGGCCTGTCTGTTTTTCTGTTATGTCGTGTAACATTTATAGTCTTATATTCATTACATACCTTTTTAAATGTTTGTCTTATATTTGTGATAATACAATTTTTTTATATTTTTATACATATAGCTTTGCACTCCGCTCTTTCTGTATAGTACTGTGTTATATATATATATATATATATATATATATATATATATATATGGATCCTGTGTTATCTATATAGGTGTGTCACGGCAGGGGTGTGGACCCACTGGGCCGTACCTCCGTAGCGGGATAGCAGCTGACCAAACAGGGTACAAAGTCAATGTCTATAGTTTGGATAAGGTACCTGTGGCACTTCAGACGGTAGCGATGGTTTAGGCTCGGATGGAACTCTGGCAGCAGGCAGAAAACAGGAGCGGTGAAACACAGCGGGTGTAGTAGGCGACACAACACGACTCCAACACTGTACAGCACAGGAACACGGTAGCACGAGATAAAGGATTCAGGTATCAGGAACGGGCACACTGGGAACTGGAAAACACTCAAGGGACCATTTGCAAAGACTAACACTGGTAGGTACAAAGAACGCTCAGGCAATGAAGGAAGGGGCAGGGCCATCCTTACAGTCCAGGGTGATCTGGGAGCAATCAGCTCAATCTCACACATGTGTGCGCTCTGGCTCTTTAAGGCTGGACTGAGGTTGAACGCGCACCATAGTGGTCACTGTGGGACAGGACGGCCGTATGTGCTGGCATCTCTGGAGAGAAGGGCATCAGCAGGATGAGAGGAGTTCGTGGTCAGCAACCGTGGACGTTACAAGGTGTTACCTGTCAATGTAATCCTGCCTGTGATGATAATGAGATAACTACTAAGTGATTTCTACAGAACAGGAAGGGTCAGTCTATTATGAATGGTGGATCCTGTGTTATCTATATTTAGGTGTTACCTGTCAGTGTAATCCTGTCTGTGATGATAATGTGTTGACTACTAAGAAGTGATCTCTACAGAACAGGAAGAGTCAGTCTATAGTGAGGCTCAGTGGCCAGAATAAAAACTGCAATGTATTTATTTTAATTTTTAATATAAATAATGAAAAATGTAAAGAAAAAAAACACCAAAACTGTAACTGATGACACATAGAAATGATGGGTATTGTTGCACGTTAGAAAAGAGGCAAAGTCTTGTATTATAATGAATTCGGTCAGGACGAGTTCCACGTATTTGTGCTTATAAATAGACGTGTGGTTCTTAGTACAGCTCTCCAGTATCTGCTTGTCATATGTTACACAGTCCATATATTTCCTATAGTTGTAACGCTCAGTGCCGTGTTTCCAGGAATTCTTAGTCTATTTTCTGACGTGCCATAAAAAAATAATTTAATCTGGCGTCATTGCAATTTGACAGGAACCAGATTATTAGACAGACACGGAAATTACTTGCAACGCAATGACCAACTAAAATAGTCCGACATTAAACGGATTGTCTAGTTTTATGTAAATAAAGATTAGTCAATGTAGATGGAAAAGTTCTGAAACCTTCTAATTTACCATGCCTTTAAATTCTTCACCATATTGAAGATCTATGCTTGCTGTCAGTGAATAGTAACATTCTTGTTTACATCCAAAGGCTGAAAACCTGCCCTAAAATAAAACGTCTCACAGCTGAGGGTTTGCTACAATGGTATCCAGTCTAGACAATCCTGTGAGCTAAACACATCAATAGCACAAATCTCTCTCCTGTCCTGATAGTTTGTTACAATGTAACAGTGCAGGTAATTGTATCAACCTGGAGTCCAAGTCCAGACTGTTTAGCCCAAAGAGGATTGTCAATACTGGATGCAATGGTAGCCATTTTCAGCTGTGAGAAGTATTACAGGTTTTCAGCCTTTAGATGTTAAGAAAAATTCTTCCATTCACTGACAGCAAGAAGAAATCTTGAAAATGATGAGGAATTGAAACATAAAGTATATTAGAATGTTGCAGGACTTTTTATTATACAGTGATTACTGGAAACTTCTTAAAATATACTACTATCCATTGTTTTAAGGGGTATTCAATTTGGCTAAGAGTGCCCTGGGGCACTATTCTTGCATTGGTGATGTCATTGCACCTAGCATGATGACATCACTAATGTAAAATGCTCAGCCAGTTGGATTTCAACATTACATTTTGTCAATGGAGTGGAAAGTAATCCAGGGACAGCGTCAGACAGAAGGCCTATGTCACCTGCATAGGGTGGAGAGGGAGTTGGTGGCCTCATCTCTGCCAGTCCCTTGGGTGCAGCCTGATTGCGGAGTCCCTCCCTGGGGCTGTTCCACTTTCACGGTGAAGGGTTAAGCTTATACAACAAAGCGTGATACTGCAGGAGTGATGACTTTTTGGACTGTGGCTTCATGTTTGTGTAGCCTGCTATATATAATACATATGCACATAGAGATTACTGTAGGCATGGTGTCCGTATAGCAGTAAATATAGTACAACATACATTGCATAGTTGGAGCACACCCAGTGCTTTGTTGGATCAGCCCTAAATGTTGAAGACTCCATAAAAAGCGTAACGTCTCCTAGGCCCCAATGTACAACCTGTAAAAGCCCCCCTCCCTCACCTACCATTTATAATACTGCTAGCATTGCTGACTGATGTTTTATTACATTTCTTATCTAAAATCTCAAAATGTCATGCCCTGAAGCACTCTCTAATATAGCTGAGACCTATAACTTTAATGACCCTGCTATTCCTTATTCATGAATAGAATACCAGAATGGCAGTGAAGACTGACACTGGCACTGGCAATGCAGTAGGACAGAAGAAGCAGGAGGTTGATATAACTCTACATAACATTTCAGATCTAGATGCCATTCAGATGAACTGGAAAGCTCAATGGTAACTTCTATGGGCACCACCATGTTGGTAGATGACATGCTGGGCTACTTGTATGCAGGGGAATATGTATAACTAGGAGCAAAAAGCTGCAGGCAATATTATATATGAAGATATTAGGCACAAAATAACCCTTATAATGGGTCATTAAATGTAAAAATTGTGTTTTGATTCTAGCTGGTGAGTACCCTGGCACCCCGGCTATAAGCGGGCAGTAAACCTTCGCCCTGGCAAAGTGTATGTGTATGGACAGTAACGATGATAAACTGATAAAAATTCATCTGGAATGATGTTTGAAGGTTATTAACCTGATAACGATGTTCCGATGATGGTCCCCAGTGTATAATACATTAATCCGTATCTAAACATTTACATTACTGCAGAAAGTGACGTGTAATGTAATAAAGATTAGACTTCACTTACCCCGCCGAGAGCAGGATCTGACGGAAATCTACTATTCATATAAGGCTTGAAAAATGTTCGCTCTCCGGCAATGCAAAACAATTAGGGTGATAAAGTGATCAGTGCAGGGGCGTAGATATATAGGGGGTGCACAGTCGCACCCGGGCCCTGGAGCATGAGGGGCCCGGAGGTCCCACTCCCACATAAGAAGAGACCAATATTATAAATGGCACATGGTAGGTGGAGGGACGGGGCTGTTACATATTTGCAGCAGGATGAGGCCTTGAGGACGTGAAGAATTTTTGGGCTTTGCCTCTTTGCATTGCGGGGGTCCTAACTTTTTTGTACGACTTTACAAAATTTTTTTGCATCATGTGTCTGTATATATCTTATTGTTTTAAATGCCTCTCGATTTTGGCTCATAGAGGGAAGTGGCAGAGGGGCAGATATGGCAACCGCCTGGGGCACAGGACTCTGGGGCACAATCCATTACTGAATTGCACCATTCAGCCCCCGGCAAAGAAGGGCAGGTGCCGGGGGCCCACTGCGCCGCCTGGGGGCCTAAAAACTATAGCGGCACAAAAAGCCATTGGCTCCCTGCCCAGCCAGTAAGGGTATGTTCACACGCAGTGACCAAAAACGTCTGAAAATACAGAGCTGTTTTTAGGCGAAAACATCTCCTGATTTTCAGAAGTTTTTGGAGCAACTCGCGTTTTTTGCGGCGTATTTTACGGACGTTATTGGAGCTGTTTTTCAATGGAGTCAATGAAAAACGGCTCCAAAGACGTTCCAAGAAGTGACACTTCTTTTTCACGGGCGTCTTTTTACTCGCCGTATTTTGACAGCGACGCGTAAAATTACACCTCGTGGGAACAAAACATCGTAAAAGCCATTGCTAGGAATGGGCAGATGTTTGTAGGCATATTAGGGGCGTTTTTTCAGGTGTAATTCGAGGCGTAAAACGCCCGAATTACGTATGAAAACACTGCGTGTGAACACACCCTCACTCTCATAGGTCACACAGTGGTTTAGGTCTACAGCCTAGAAGACACTGGGAACACGCTGGTAACGTCAGTGTCAATGCAGAGGCAGTGCAATGACGTCGCTGTATCCTGCCTTCACCTAACTTATTGTGGGAGCTGCCAAACAGGGTCAGGTAAGTTATTTTTTCTTTTCTGGGGCGCAAAGAGAGCACTATTAATGGGGGACACTACTGTAGGGGGGCATAAAAGGAGTGAGGTAACAAAAGAGGTTATTATTTCTAAGTGGGGGCATGTAAGGGGAATTATTGCTGAGTGGGGCATAAAAGGGGCATTATTACTGGGTGGAGGGCATAAAAGGGCCATTAGTACACTGTGGGGCATAAAAATGGGTTCTATTAATGTGGGGGCATAAAAAGGGGCATTATTACTGAGTAGGGGCATTAAGGGGGCATACAATGGGGGCTATTACTGCGTGGGGGTGCTAAAAGCAGCTTTTTCACTGGGTCTGGTCTAAAGGGGATACTATTACTTTGTGGAGGAACTAAAAGCTGCACTTACTCTGTGTGGCCTATAGGGAGTCAAAAGGGGGACACTATTACTGTGTGGCATTATTACCATCTGGGGCAATATGGATAGGAAGCTTGTGTAGACAGTGGGAAATAGGTGGGGAGGGTGCCAGAAATAGGTGTCTGTGTGTCCAATTCTGCATAGACAACTGTACTGTATTCACTTATATTGTTTGCAGAGCGCCTGTGTAGAACTGGTGTCTAACACTATATGGTCACTGTATGGTAGTAATATTGGTCCTTACGGTTTGTATATGCCATGGTGTAGCGGTATTATTCAGTAACAATATGGTTATATTATTCAGTCACTATGTGGTGGTACTGTAATATGTGTTCATGGTGGGGCGGTAATATTTGGAAATGGTATGGTGGTATTATTGAGTTACTATGCGGTGGTAATGTGTGGTTATGGTGTGGAGCTATTATTCAGTAACAGTATGTGGGAATTATTCAGTCACTATGTGGTGGTAATATGTGTTTATGGTGTGGCGGTATTATTTGGTACCAGTATGGTGGTACTAGTCAGTCACTATGTGGTGGTAATATGTGTTCATGGTGTGGCGGTATTATTTGGTACCAGTATGCTGGCATTATTCAGTCACTATGTGGTGGTAATATGTGTTCATAGTGTGGCAGCATTATTTGGTACCAGTATGGGGGTATTATTCAGTCGCTATGTGGTGGTAATATGTGGTTATGGTTTGCCGGTATTATTTGGTCCCAGTATGGCGGTATTATTCAGTCACAATGTGGTGGGAATATGTGGTCATGGTGTGGCAGCATTATTCGGTAAGGGTATGTTCACACGGCTTATTTACGGACGTAATTCGGGCGTTTTACGCCTCGATTTACGTCTGAAAATGCGGCTCGATAGCGTTGGCAAACATCTGCCCATTCATTAGAATGGGTCTTACGATGTTCTGTGCACACGGTCATTTTTTTAAAAAAAAGACGCCCGTGTCAAAGAAGTGCCTGTCACTTCTTCAGACGTAAATGGAGCCGTTTTCCATGGACTCCATGGAAAACCAGCTCCATTTAACGTCCGTAATGGACGCAGCAAAAAGCGCCTCAACATGCCAATATGGCTGAAATTACGGAGCTGTTTTCTCCTGAAAACAGCCCCGTAATTTCAGCCGTTACGGACGCTGCCGTGTGAACATACCCTAACAGTATGGTTGCTCTGTCGACATTCATATAATGTGTGGTGTGGGGGCCCACAACTTATGTACAGCCCAGAGCCCAAGATTATATAAAATCACCACTGATAGAGAGTTTTCTGAGTGGAGGACCCCCTCTATGACATCCATATGGTCTATGTCTTCATAAAACAACCCCTAATGGTAGTCCAGTAAGCCCTTGAGCAGATATATAGATATGCTGATGATGATGATCTGCCCTTTATCAGAAAAGCCCCTCCCGCGGGCACAGTAAAGAACATTTTCTAGAACACGCTGCCTGGAAATTTATTATGCTTTAAATCAACATCTCAACTTTAGTTTTATTTCGGCTTTTTATTTCATTCCATGTGAGAAATGGTCGGATGTCTGCCCTTTATAATCCATGGATGCAGACGAAGTCATTGTAGCATTTGTCAGAGTGTTGAACCGCAATTAGAAAAAAGAGACAACTGTGATTAGGAGACGTTCTCCTTGTAACTCGTAACCCGATTACGATGCAATTTTTTCCATTCTCCGCTCTATTTATGCGACATCTGAATAAAGGCCAATGATCGTGATGATGAAGCTGATGACATTCCTGCAACCTTCATTAAATCTGTCAGCCCATTTTATGGGGAGCAATTTCTCTTTAACCCGTTAGTAACCGCCCCATACTGTTTTTACGGCGGCCACTAATGACCTTTATTCTGATGCATAAGCCTTTTCACGACGCAGAGTAAATAAACAGAGCAGGGAGCCGTTAAATCTCCCTGCTCTCCGCTACAAGAGGTAGCTGAGGACTGGGGGCGTCCCTGCTCTAACGGGCGAGATCGATATCAGTATAGATCTCACCCGTTTAACCCCTCAGATGTGGCGCTTAATAGCGAGGAATTCAATCTGAGTGATTTTGGAGAGAGGGAGGGAGCTCCCTCTCTCACCCCACCGGCACCCTGCGTCTGATCGCCGGGTGCTGGTGTCTTCTATGGTAGCCGGGGGGGGGGGGAATAAAGGCCCCCAGGACCGCCTGTAGTGTATGCCCCCTAGCAGAGCCTGTCCTGTTTACACGGACGGGCACTAATATACTGCAATACAGAAGAAGTATTGCAGTGTATTATAAATGTGATCAGAGCATTGCCTAGTGAAGTCCCCTAGTGGGACTAGTAAAAAAGTTTAAAAAAAGTTTCATTAAAAAAAAAGTGAATAAAATAAATGAAAAACCCACTTTTTCCATTTACAAACGGCTTTATTATTAAAAAACAAAATAAAGTAAAAAAGTTACACATATTTGGTATCGCCGAATCCGTAACGACCCCAACTATAAAGTTATTGCATCATTTAACCCGCACTGTGAACGTCGTCAAAATAAAATAAAAAACAATGGAAAAATTGCTGTTTTCTTTGAAGCCTGCCTTAAAAAAAGGTGATAAAAAGTGATCAAAAAGTCGCATCTACTCCAAAATGGTACTGATAAAAACGACAAGTCGCCCGCAAAAAAAAAGCCCTCATACAACTGCACCGGCGAAGAAAAAGTGTTTTTACTGTGTTAAAGTAGTAAAACATACAAAATCTATATAAATTTGGTATCGTTGCATTCGCAACAACCCGCTGAACTAAAGTTCTTGTGTTATTTATACCACGCGGTAAACGGCGTAAATTTAGGATGCAAAAAAGTGTGGTAAAATTGCTGTTTTTTTTCTATTCCCCCCCCCCCCCAAAAAGTTAATAAAAGTCAATCAATAAATTCTATGTATCCCAAAATGATGCTATTAAAAATTACACCTGCAAAAAACAAGACCTTATATAGCTATGTCGTCGCAAAAATAAAAAAGTTAGAGCTCTCTGAATGAGACGATGGAGAAACGTAAAAAATAGCTTCGTCATTAAGGTCTAAAATAGGCCGGTCATTAAGGGGTTAATGAAACGTGCCGAATCGTCACCTGTCTCTTGGTTTCATTATTTATCATCCTTTATATGGGACACGTAAGGTACGCTAAAGTTTGCTTTAACCCCCTAGTGACCAGCCTATTTTAGATCTTCATGACCATGCAATTTTATTCGTTTTTTCCATCGTCGCATTCAAAGAGCTATAACTTTTTTTTTTTCTGTCGAAATAGCTGTATGAGGACTTGTTTTTTGTGGGATGAGTAGTATTTTCCATTGCATCATTTTGGGGTACATTTAATTTCTTCATTAACTTTTTTGGGGAATGGAAAAAAACAACGCAATCCGGGCATTGTTCTTTGCGTTTTAAATTCGTGACCTTTCACCGTGTTGTGTATATAACATGTTACCTTTATTATATGGGTCGCTATGATTATGGTGATACCAAATATGTATTGTTTTGTTTTTTTTATGTTTTATTACTTTTGCCCAATAAAAACACTTTTCAACTAAAATGATTTGTTTTTGCATTACGGCATCCGAAGATCCATAACTTTTTGTTTTTCTGTCGATGTAGCTATATGAGGACTTGTTTTTGTGGAACAAGATGTCGTTTTTATTGGTACCATTTTGAGGTATTTGGGACATATTGATTCATTTTTATTACTTTTTTTTGGAGAGGGAATGGAAAAATATTTCATTTCCGCTTATTTATTTGCATTTTTTTCAAATAACATATTAACTGATTGGTCGGGCCAATACAGCGATACCATATATGTGTCTTTTTTTACACTTTTACAAAAGAAATTCACTTTTTATGTAAAAAAAAAAAGCTTTTATGTTTTTACTGTTTACCTTTTTTAATAATTTTTATTTTACATTAATTCATTATTTTTTTAGTCCCGCTAGGGGATTCACTATGCAATCTTAGTATACCAAAGCATTACTGCCTGGCAGTCTAACACTGACAGGCAATCTATTGGGCCATGCAAATAGGCATACAGCCATGGCAAGCCTGAGGGCCTTTCTAAGGCTCCTGGCTACCATGGCTACCCATCAGTGGCCAGTGATCACATTGTTGGGCCCCCAATGGGTGACAAAGGGAGCCCCCTCCCTCTGAAACAACTTAGATTCCGTATTCGCTATTGACTATGGCCTCATGCACACGAATGTGTTTTTGCTTCCGCAATTCATCCTAAAAAACCGGATGAATGGAACCATGCACACGACCATGGTTTCCACGGTCCGTGCATTGGCCAGGAGCCCGGACCGCAAAAAAATAGGACAATTCATTTTACGGGCCGCATTTGTCCGAGCTCAATAAAATCCATGTGTGCACGGTCCGTGAATTTCGGATGACAGTCTGTGCCGTAATCACGAGCCGTGGACACGGCTACGGTCTTGTGCATATGATATCTAAGGGGTTAAAAGATCAGGATCGGAGATAACTCCGATCCCAACCGTTAGAGCAGGAATCCGGCTGTCACCAGACATTCGAGCACCCGCTCCAGCCCGCACGGAACACCAGTGTAAAACTTCCACTAGGCCGTCGTGGAAAGGCAGAGGCCAGGCCAAAGGCCTATTGGTGCCCACTGTAAAAAGGTGTTTTGGTGATCACTAAAGGGTTCAACTGAATTGTCCACATCTGTGCCTTGATAGCGCTCTGTGCCTTGATAGCAAGTGGTTTGTATATTAAGTGGAGTTCCAAAAACCGGATTGATTTACTGTGTTGTGTGTGACAAAGTGGGGGGCCATTGTATGTGATATATGTATTGATTGCTTGCTTGCTACAAAGTTTGCAAAAGTGACATAATTTGTAACCTTTTTTTCCTTTGCAGTTCCTGAGTAGCTGAGTAAGGGGGAGGGCTTAGCTGCTACCAGGTGGTATAAATCAGGCCTCACTACTCTGTAGAGCCTGCTCTGTGCCTTGATAGCAAGTGGTTTGTATATTAAGTGGAGTTCCAAAAACCGGATTGATTTACTGTGTTGTGTGTGACAAAGTGGGGGGCCATTGTATGTGATATATGTATTGATTGCTTGCTTGCTACAAAGTTTGCAAAAGTGACATAATTTGTAACCTTTTTTTCCTTTGCAGTTCCTGAGTAGCTGAGTAAGGGGGAGGGCTTAGCTGCTACCAGGTGGTATAAATCAGGCCTCACTACTCTGTAGAGCCTGCTCTGTGCCTTGATAGCAAGTGGTTTGTATATTAAGTGGAGTTCCAAAAACCGGATTGATTTACTGTGTTGTGTGTGACAAAGTGGGGGGCCATTGTATGTGATATATGTATTGATTGCTTGCTTGCTACAAAGTTTGCAAAAGTGACATAATTTGTAACCTTTTTTTCCTTTGCAGTTCCTGAGTAGCTGAGTAAGGGGGAGGGCTTAGCTGCTACCAGGTGGTATAAATCAGGCCTCACTACTCTGTAGAGCCTGCTCTGTGCCTTGATAGCAAGTGGTTTGTATATTAAGTGGAGTTCCAAAAACCGGAGTTGAAAAGAGGAGTTAAAAGCCCAAGTAAGTGCTCTTCTACTTCTTTATCTTTTTGGTTAACACCTGTTCGCTGTTTTTTTGTAACTGGGATAATGGACAGCAAGATTGGAGGTTTTCTTCAGTGCACAGTTTGCCATATGTATGCACGACTGGAGCCGGAGTTCCAGGGTGAATATCTCTGTGGCAGATGTGAGCATATTGTTCACCTGGAAGCTCGTATTAGAGATCTGGAGGAGCAGAATGCAACACTGAGGAGGATAGACAATTTTGAACGGAGCTTGCTGCTCACAGAGCATGCAGTTAGTGGGTTACAACTGGAGGGTGAAGACATGGGTGAGCAGGATCAGGTAAGTAGCTGGGTTAATGTAGTTAGGGGCAGTAGAAAGGGGTCAAAGACAAGGAAGGCCGATCCGGTTTCTGACATTCCAGGCAAAATTGCCAAGTTGGGTGATGATGCGAGGGTGTCAGTCTCAGAAATGGCAGCCCTAGTGGATACTGATCTCCCTAACAGCCGGGAGAACAGCCCAGCTAGTAGTCGGCGGGATGGTAATGCAGGTAAGCCAAGACAATTGATAGTCGTAGGGGATTCTATAATCAGGAAGACGGATAGAATTATTTGTCGCCAAGACCACCTCAACCGAATGGTTTGCTGTCTCCCTGGTGCCAGGGTTCGGCATGTGGTGGAACGGGTGGACAAATTGCTGGGAGGGGCTGGTGATGATCCAGCTGTCGTGGTCCATGTCGGTACCAACGACAGAATAAATGGTAGGTGGAGGAGCCTTAAGAATAATTTTAAAGAACTAGGCTACAAGCTGAAGGGAAGGACCTCCAAGGTTGTATTCTCAGGAATACTGCCTGTGCCATGCGCATCACAGGATAGACAGCGGGAGCTTAGGGAGTTAAATGCATGGCTGAAGTCTTGGTGTAGAGGAGAAGGATTTGGGTTCCTAGAGCACTGGGCTGACTTTTCATTGGGGTACAAACTGTATTCTGCAGATGATTTGCACCTAAATGGAAGGGGGTCCGCTGTGCTGGGGGAGAGAATTCTAGCTGGGGTGGCGGAGTATTTAAACTAGGGCTGAGGAGGGAGGTCAATGTAGAAAAAAAAGGGGTAGCCAGGTTAGAGAGGGGTCAGACTATATTGGTGGGGGGAGAAACAGAATGTGGGGAGAGGACTGGACAACAGGATAAGGAGATCCTTTCGTTACAAAACATCAGTGTAAATAAAAAGGAACGATTAATGTCAAATCACATTTCTGATAACAAAAGTGAAAAACTGACAGGCAAGTTAAAGTGTATGTTCACAAATGCCAGAAGTCTAGCAAGTAAAATGGGGGAGCTGGAGGCCTTGATACTGGAAGAAAATATAGATATAGTTGGTGTTGCTGAAACATGGCTGGACTCTTCACATGACTGGGCTGTAAATCTACAGGGTTTTACACTTTTTCGTAAAGACAGGACAAATAGGAAAGGTGGTGGTGTATGTCTGTATGTGAGAAGTGATATGAAGGCGAGTGTGAAAGAGACAATAGTGGGTGAATACTGTGAGGAGGTTGAAACCTTGTGGGTGGAACTAGAAAGGGAGGTAAACACTGAAAAAATTACTTTTGGTGTAATCTATAGACCCCCCAATATAACTGAGGAGATGGAAGTTCAGCTATATAAACAGATGGAGCGGGCTGCACAGGCGGGTACTGTAGTGATAATGGGAGATTTTAATTTCCGGGATATTAATTGGTGTCATGGTTCGGCTTCAACTGCAAAGGGGAGACATTTCCTCAACCTGTTGCAGGAAAATTTTATGGGCCAGTTTGTGGAAGACCCGACTAGAGGTGAAGCTCTGTTGGATCTGGTCATTTCTAATAATGCAGATCTTGTTGGGAATGTCAATGTTCGTGAAAACCTCGGTAACAGTGATCACAATATAGTTACATTTTACCTATACTGTAAAAAACAAACGCAGGCTGGGAGGGCAAAAACATTTAATTTTAAGAAAGCCAATTTCCCCAGGATGAGGGCTGCAATTCAGGATATGGACTGGGAAGAACTAATGTCAAATAATGGAACAAATGATAAATGGGAGATTTTCACATCTACTTTGAGTTATTGTAGTGCAAAATTTATTCCTACAGGTAATAAGTATAAACGACTCAAATTAAACCCCACATGGCTTACACCTTCTGTGAAAGGGGCAATACATGACAAAAAAAGGGCATTTAAAAAATACAAATCTGAGGGTACAGCTGTAGCCTTTGTAAAATATAAAGAGCTTAATAAAATCTGTAAAAATGTAATAAAATTAGCAAAAATACAAAATGAAAGGCAGGTGGCCAAGGATAGTAAAACAAATCCTAAAAAATTCTTCAAGCATATAAATGCAAAAAAGCCAAGGTCTGAACATGTAGGACCCCTAGATAATGGTAATGGGGAGTTGATCACAGGGGATCAAGAGAAGGCAGAGTTACTAAATGGGTTCTTTAGCTCTGTATATACAACAGAAGAAAGAGCAGCTGATGTAGCCGCTGCCAGTGCTGTTAATATATCGGCTGATATACTGAATTGGATGAATGTAGAGATGGTCCAAGCTAAATTAAATAAAATAAATGTGCACAAGGCTCCGGGACCAGATGGGTTACACCCTAGAATTCTTAAAGAGCTTAGTTCAGTTATTTCTGTCCCCCTTTTCATAATATTCAGAGAATCTCTAGTGACTGGTATAGTGCCAAGGGACTGGCGCAGGGCAAATGTGGTGCCTATTTTCAAAAAGGGCTCTAGGTCTTCCCCGGGTAATTATAGACCAGTAAGCTTAACATCCATCGTGGGGAAAATTTTTGAGGGGCTATTGAGGGACTATATACAGGATTATGTGACAATAAATAGCATTATAAGTGACAGCCAGCACGGTTTTACTAAGGACAGAAGTTGTCAAACTAACCTAATCTGTTTTTATGAAGAGGTGAGCAGAAGTCTAGACAGAGGGGCCGCTGTGGATTTAGTGTTTTTGGACTTTGCAAAGGCATTTGACACTGTCCCCCATAGACGCCTAATGGGTAAATTAAGGACTATAGGTTTAGAAAATATAGTTTGTAATTGGATTGAGAATTGGCTCAAGGACCGTATCCAGAGGGTTGTGGTCAATGATTCCTTCTCTGAATGGTCCCCGGTTATAAGTGGTGTACCCCAGGGTTCAGTGCTGGGACCACTATTATTCAACTTATTTATTAATGATATAGAGGAAGGGATTAATAGCACTATTTCTATTTTTGCAGATGACACCAAGCTATGTAATATAGTTCAGACTATGGAAGATGTTCATGAATTACAGGCAGATTTAAACAAACTAAGTGTTTGGGCGTCCACTTGGCAAATGAAGTTTAATGTAGATAAATGTAAAGTTATGCATCTGGGTACCAACAACCTGCATGCATCATATGTCCTAGGGGGAGCTACACTGGCGGATTCACTTGTTGAGAAGGATCTGGGTGTTCTTGTAAATCATAAACTCAATAACAGCATGCAGTGTCAATCAGCTGCTTCAAAGGCCAGCAAGATATTGTCGTGTATTAAAAGAGGCATGGACTCGCGGGACAGAGATGTAATATTGCCACTTTACAAAGCATTAGTGAGGCCCCATCTAGAATATGCAGTTCAGTTCTGGGCTCCAGTTCATAGAAAGGATGCCCTGGAGTTGGAAAAAATACAAAGAAGAGCAACAAAGCTAATAAGGGGCATGGAGAATTTAAGTTATGAGGAAAGGTTGAAAGAATTAAACCTATTTAGCCTTGAAAAAAGACGACTAAGGGGGGACATGATTAACTTATATAAATATATTAATGGCACATACAAAAAATATGGTGATATCCTGTTCCTTGTAAAACCCCCTCAAAAAACAAGGGGGCACTCCCTCCGTCTGGAGAAAAAAAGGTTCAAGCTGCAGAGGCGACAAGGCTTCTTTACAGTAAGAACGGTGAATTTATGGAATAGCCTACCGCAGGAGCTGGTCACTGCAGGGACAGTAGATGGCTTTAAAAAAGGGTTAGATAATTTCCTAGAACAAAAAAATATTAGCTCCTATGTGTAGTAATTTTTCCTTCCCTTTTCCCTTCCCTTGGTTGAACTTGATGGACATGTGTCTTTTTTCAGCCGTACTAACTATGTAACTATGTAACTATGTAACTATGATATGTTGCAGACCAATAGCTAAGGTGGCACTGTGATCCGTTGTGTGGTCCTCTAGGAGAGGAACCAATGCAACTTGAAACTCCTAGGCGCTTGATGGAAAATCTCTGCCAGAAACCCCCCCTCCTCCAAGTATGATGTTCCATTTCCTTCTATGTGGCACTTTGGCCCCTGAGGCACCAGGGTCCCCGGTGTAATTCCAACTTCTGTAGCCCTATAATTACAGCTCTCTGTGTCTTCCCTCACAAGTATCTTTCTTGCTCTGTGTAAGTTGTGAGGGATGGCATTGCCTAGGCAGTGCTTACTATCCCACAGTGCTCACTGGGATTTACAAACACTTGGTTATTACTATGTAGCTTTTTCCTCTATAACTTCAAACATGGCAGATTTGTTGCCAAAATTTCTGTGACTGAAAAACTATTCCATACAACTGAATGAGGTTGTTTCTGCAGCTTGTGCAATGGAGAGGCTCAGATATTTCTGCAACAAATCTGCTGCATGTGAATATATTGTTAGGGCATGTTCAGACTTGGCAGAATTCTGCCGCCACTGTCCGCATCAATGCCTCACATAATCTGCGTTGCAGATTTCGTTGCATCTTTGCCTAAAATGTGAAGTAAAATGCTGCGGATTAGCTGTTGCAGATTCAGGTGAAGAGGGCTTCCTGCTGTCTTTTAAAACATTCCATCTCAGTCTGGCTATAGACCTCGTTCCAAATTATTATGCAAATGTTATTTTTCGCTGATTTTCCTAAATAGTCAATGCAAATGACAGTCAGTATAATCTTCCACCCATCAACCGTTGGAGTATAATGCGAATTTTATTGAACAAATCTCCTAATGATAACAGATTTTTTTTTAGAAGTAAAAAACTCAAAATGCACTGTTTCACATTATTATGCACAACAGAGATCAAAACATTGTAAAGGTTGTAAAGAGAACTAAAATGGTAATTTGTTGAATTTGCAGCATCAGGAGGTCATATTTACAGAAATCAAAAGCTCTTTCAATCAAAAAAAACTTAACAGGCCAATTTACATGTTAACATAGGACCCCTTCTTTGATATCACCTTCACAATTCTTGCATCCATTGAATTTGTGAGTATTTGGACAGTTTCTGCTTGAATATCTTTGCAGGATGTCAAAATTGCCTCCCAGAGCTTCTGTTTTGATGTGAACTGCCTCCCACCCTCATAGATATTTTGCTTGAGGATGCTCCAAAGGTTCTGAATAGGGTTGAGGTCAGGGGAACATGGGGGCCACACCATGAGTTTCTCTCCTTTTATGCCCATAGCAGCCAATGACACAGAGGTATTCTTTGCAGCATGAGATGGTGCATTGTCATGTATGAAGATAATTTTGCTATGGAAGGCACGGTTCTTCTTTTTGTACCACGGAAGAAAGTGGTCAGTCATAAACTCTACGTACTTTGCAGAGGTCATTTTCACACCGTCAGGGACCCTAAAGGGGCCTACCAGCTCTATCCCCATGATTCCAGCCCAAAACATGACTCCGCCACCTCCTTGCTGATGTCGCAGCCTTGTTAGCTTTATGCACACTTGCAAACCTCTGGAGGATCCTACACCTTGAGGTTCGCGGGACTCCAGAAGCACCAGCGGCTTCAAATACCTGTTTGCTGCTTTGCAATGGCATTTTAGCAGCTGCTATCCTAATCCTATTAATTTGTCTGGCAGAAACCTTCCTCATTATGCCTTTATCTGAACGAACCCGTCTGTGCTCTGAATCAGCCACAAATCTTTTCACAGTATGATGATCACGCCTAAGTTTTCTTGAAATATCCAATGTTTTTATACCTGTCCAAGGTATTGCACTACTTCACTCTTTTCGGCAGCAGAGAGATCCTTTTTCTTTCCCATATTGTTTGAAACCTATGGCCTGCTTAATAATGTGGAACTTCCTTCTTAAGTAGTTTTCCTTTGATTGGGCACACCTGGTAAACGAATTATCACAGGTGTCTGAGATTGATTACAATGATCCAAAGAGCCCTAAGGCTGGGTTCACACGACCTATTTTCAGGCGTAAACGAGGCGTATTATGCCTCGTTTTACGCCTGAAAATAGGGCTACAATACGTCGGCAAACATCTGCCCATTCATTTGAATGGGTTTGCCGACGTATTGTGCAGACGACCTGTAATTTACGCGTCGTCGTTTGACAGCTGTCAAACGACGACGCGTAAATGGACTGCCTCGGCAAAGAAGTGCAGGGCACTTCTTTGCCACGTAATTTGAGCTGTTCTTCATTGAACTCAATGAAGCACAGCTCAAGATTTACGAGCGTCTCAGAGCGTCTCAGACGCCTCGTAAATTACGAGGAGGAGCATTTACGTGTGAAACGAGGCAGCTATTAACAGTCTGTCTTTTCACACGTAACTGCCTCTCATCGTGTGAACATACCCTAAGACACAATACCATCCATGAGTTTCATTGAAAAACTAATAATTAAATGTTTATGACACTTAAATCCAATGTGCATAATAATTTGGAACACGGTGTATGTCAAAAGGACACTTTTGGCATACGTTGAATAAATTGGGCCCCCTTGGCCCCCCCCCAGCACATATGCCCAATGTATACTCCAAACGTAATTTGTTTAGAGCCTGATGGTTTTCTTATTTTCTTAGCTGACTTTTTTTTTAATGATCTGTGTAAACATGTAGCTTCCACAACATAGGGGCTGAATACTTATGCAACCAGCATTTTTCAGTTTGTAAGTTTATTTTAAGAATCTGCAGACATTTGTCATTTGTAATCCAGACAAGTCTGTTAACTTTTTTTTTAGGGGGAGGGGGGGGGGGTGAGAATACTTTCGCAATACAATGGATACATAATATAGAGAAAGTATACAACTGATAAATACAATTCCATGTAAATAGTTGTCGTCATCTGCTATCAGAGACACACGTTCCTCTGTAGTAGTCTCAGCTGGCAGGAGTTTTCGAGAAGGAGGTCTATTTCCTCCAGATATTAATAAATGTATTTTCGGAGAATGCTCGGGTTGTTCATACTCACAGCTTTGCTTCCTGTCACTTTCCCACCATGAATTCCTTAGTAAGAAAAACATTTATACACGGGGAGCATATACAGAATAACTGATTTGTGTCTTAAGGCAAAAAATGTGACTTGGTTTGATACCGGGGGATGGTATTCAATGAAGCATTCATATTTATGACCTGCCCCAGCCGTGTAACACTGCGTCACTGCTCTCACCTTCAATACTGCGAGGTATTTGTATAATTGCCGGGTTATTATAGCTCTTGGGCTTCTGGGTTATTACTGGCAGGTGATTGAAATGTTATGCCAACTAGACAGCACAATGAGCGCCTTAAATGTTCAACTTTTGAGAAAAACTTTCGTATTAAAACTCTATGGAAAATCCGCAGCATAATACGGTAGCGGCAGAGGGGATGAGATTCGAACAAATCTCACCCACACGCTGCATAAATGATAAGCGGAAAAAATGCTCAGAAATTGACCTGCGGTGCTTTTTTTTTATTCGCAGCATGTCCGTTGTATTTGCGTAATCGCTGCTTTACTGTTGCGGGTTTTCCCCATTGAATTCAATGGGGAGGTAAGACCTGTAACAAATAGCAGATGTTGTGTTTTTTTTGTGGCGGAAATGCTGCGATTCCGCCACCAAAAAACGCAACTCAGGAAAAAAAAAATCTTATACTTAGGCTTTATTCAGACGAACGGGAAAAACGTCCGTGCAACATGCGTGATTTGCACGCGCGTTGCACGGACCTATATTAGTCTATGGGGCCGTGCAGACATGTCTGTGATTTTTACTCAGCGTGAGTCCGCTGAAAAAAAAGTCACGACATGTCCGTTCTTTGGACGTTTTGCGCGAATCACGCACCCATTGAAGTCAATGGGTGCGTGAAAACAACGCATGCCGCATGGAAGCACTTCCGTGCGAACTGCGTGATTCGCGCAACAGCTGTCAAAAGGATGAATGAAAACAGAAAAGCACCACGTGCTTTTCTGTTTACACACATCCAAACGGAGTGTCATTATGATGGCAGCTGCGCGAAAAGCACGCAGCCGCGCATCATATGCTGCAGCCACACGGAGCTGTTAAGTGGCTTTTGCGCACGCAAAACGCCGCGTTTTTGCGTGCGCAAAAACGCCACGCTCGTGTGAACCCAGCCTTACCCAGAATTCTGTGTTTCTTCCTCCAGGCCGGCCTCTTGGGATGTCACAGTGATGTCACAATACAGACGTAATAAATACTATGATGTCACAGTACATGGATAATAATCACAGCGATGTCACAGTACAGGGAAATAAATACAATGATGTCACCGTACAGGGATAAACACATTGATATCACACTGCAGGGATAATAAATGCAGTGAAGACAAAGTACAGACATAACAAAGAACAGTTATGTCACAATAAAGAGGCAATAAACACTGTCATGTCACAGTACATGGATTCTAAACACAGCAATGTCACAGTATAGGGAAAATATACACATTGATATCACAGTACAGAGATAATAAACACAGTGATGTCACAGTGTAGGGAAAATATATAACGTGATGTCACAGTACAGGGGAAAGAAATGTCACAATACAGAGATTATAAACACAGTGATGTCACAGTACAAAGATAATTAACACAATAGGAGAGATTTACTAAGCAATTTGCGCCAGTCATGATTTCACCAAGTAGCGCACAGACAGCCAAAGATCCTACAAATTTCTTATAAGGTGTGCGCCTCTAAATCAATTTTTTGCATCTTACTCCAGCTTGTTTTCTTTTGATACCGGCATATTAAACGCCAGTCAAAATAAATTCCCGCCATAGCACACAGTACAAAAGGCAAGAAACTTCAGTCTCCTTCCTGGTCCGAAACTGATTACTTCTTGATCAGTTTCAAAATGTAGTCACTATATCATTAAACCTGGTAAAATTGTAGGGGGCCTGTAAAGGATCTGCCAGGCACAGCTTCTGTGTCTACGCCCATAGGTAATCAGTCTGCACCTGCTTCTATGTCTGTGAGACTGACTCCATCTTCCACCACTCAGGATGGCAGGCTTAGGAGTGGGAGAGCCTATCACAGCCTGGCCAGACGGAGCTAGCTCCCGCCCTCTGTCTATTTATACCTGCCTTTCCTGTTCCTCCTTGCTTGTGATTCTTCTCGTTTGGTTTCCTGGCCCTGCTGCAGCTTCTTGAACTATTTGACCCTGCTTCATATTGACCCTGGCTTACTGACTACTCTCCTGCTCTGCGTTTGGTACTTCGTACACTCCTGGTTTGACTCGGCTTGTTCACTACTCTCCTGCTCTGCGTTTGGTACCTCGTATACTCCTGGTTTGACTCGGCTCGTTCACCACTCTTGTTGCTCACGGTGTTGCCGTGGGCAACTGCCCCATTTCCCTCAAATTCTGTGTACCCTTTTCTGTTTGTCTGTCGTGCACTTATTGAGTGTAGGGACCGTCGCCCAGTTGTACCCCGTCGCCTAGGGCGGGTCGTTGCAAGTAGGCAGGGACTGAGTGGCGGGTAGATTAGGGCTCACTTGTCTGTTTCCCTACCCCCGTCATTACAGGGCCACTATCAAAAGCTGGAAACTTTATGGAAAAAAATAAAAAAGTTGGTCTTTGAACACCAAACACTTAGTATAAAGTAATATCCCAAATAATATATTCCATCTGCATGTTTTGGGAGATGAAAAATAAATTGTGCATCTATATTCTAAATAGGATCGGACACAAATCCTCTCTGTATACTCCCCAGTATAATAAATAACAGGGTAAGTGGTGATTTCATCCTGGGTGTGGATATACAGATGGCACATTGTCACTTCTATGGCCATTTTAACAGAATCCATTTTTATTTTTTTTCTAAGATAAACATTCTGAGATAAGTTTGCAATACTGTCAGATGGCCCAGGGGATAGAAAAACCATAGGGGAAGCATTATCCATATGTTGCTGGGTTACTTATCACTCCCAGCAGGTGATGGAGGTAGAAGCAATATCTGTGCACTGTCTGGCACTGGAGAGATATATGGCGCTGGCACCGTTGAAGCACGTGTGGTTTATGGGTCAATAATCATAAATAAAAAAATAAAAAATATCTCAAAGTACACAAAGAATATCAAACACAGCTGCAACCACAACACATGGAGTCAGATTTTATTAGGTTGTTACAGCGCGGATGTTATTGGCGTTAAACGGTAACATACTGTATGTTCAACGACTGCGGGGAAATATGTTATATTGAAATTAAAGGTGACCCTATACATTATTCATTGCAAATCTATCAGAAGCATGCTACATTGTCAGCCTAATAAATGTGACAAACAATAATCTGGTCACATGCACCTTTTTACAGTTAATAGATATAACTAATCTACATTTAAAATTAGATAATTTTGTATATATATTACATTACTTATCCTGTACTGATCCTGAGTTACAGCCTGTATTATACTCCAGAGCTGCACTCATTACTCTGCTGGTGGAGTCACTGTGTACATACATTACATTACTTTTCCTGTACTGATCCTGAGTTACATCCTGAATTATACTCCAGAGCTGCACTCACTATTCTGCTGGTGGAGTCAATTTACATACATTACATTACTTATCCTGTACTGATCCGGAGTTACAGCCTGTATTATACTCCAGAGCTGCACTCACTATTCTGCTGGGGGAGTCACTGTGTACATACATTACATTACTTATCCTGTACTGATCCTGAGTTACATCCTGTATTATACTCCAGAGCTGCACTCACTATTCTGCTGGTGGAGTCACTGTGTACATACATTACATTACTTTTCATGTACTGATCCTGAGTTACATCCTGAATTATACTCCAGAGCTGCACTCACTATTCTGCTGGTGGAATCAGTGTGTACATACATTACATTACTTATCCTGTACTGATCTTGAGTTACAGCCTGTATTATACTCCAGAGCAGCACTCATTACTCTGCTGGTGGAGTCACTGTGTACATACATTACATTACTTTTCCTGTACTGATCCTGAGTTACATCCTGAATTATACTCCAGAGCTGCACTCACTATTCTGCTGGGGGAGTCACTGTGTACATTCATTACATTACTTATCCTGTACTGATCCTGAGTTACATCCTGTATTATACTCCAGAGCTGCACTCACTATTCTGCTGGTGGAGTCACTGTGTACATACATTACATTACTTTTTGTGTACTGATCCTGAGTTACATCCTGAATTATACTCCAGAGCTGCACTCACTATTCTGCTGGTGGAGTCAGTGTGTACATACATTACATTACTTATCCTGTACTGATCCTGAGGTACAGCCTGTATTATACTCCAGAACAGCACTCATTATTCTGCTGGTGGAGTCACTGTGTACATACATTACATTACTTATCCTGCACTGATCCTGAGTTACATCCTGTACTATACTCCAGAGCTGCACTCACTATTCTGATGGATGTCATGAAAAACAGTCAGCAATTGTGAACAGAAACAACCCTAAGAAATTAACTGAGCTCCCATAATGCTGTGGGCAGGTAGCTGAGAAGACATGAGTGACGCTTTGGGCATGCCCAGACGTGGCGGATTTCTTCCGCCACTGTCCGCATCAATGCCGCACAGAATCTGCGTTGCAGATTCTGTTGCGGCTTTGCCAAAAATGGCCATTAAATTGATGCGGACTAGCCGTTGCGTATTAAGGGGAAGAGGGCTTCTCTTCTCTCTATCAGTGCAGGATAGAGAGAAGGGACAGCACTTTCCCTAGTAAAAGTAAAAAGAAATTCATACTAACCCGGCCGTTGTCTTGGTGACACGTCCCTCTTTCGGCATCCAGCCCGACCTCCCTGGATGACGCGGCAGTCCATGTGACCGCTGCACCCTGTGATTGGCCTATGATTGGCTGCAGCCGTCACTTAGACTGAAACGTCATCCTGGGAGGCCGGACTGAAGAAAGAAGCAGGGAGTTCTCGTTAAGTAGGAACTTCTTTTTTTTTTTTACAGGTTGATGTATATTGTGATCGGAAGTCACTGTCCAGGGTGCTGAAACAGTTACTGCCGATCGTTTAACTCTTTCAGCACCCTGGACAGTGACTATTTACTGACGTCGCCTAGCAACGCTCCAGTTATTACGGGAGCCCTATTGACTTCCTCAGTCTGGCTGTAGACCTAGAAATACATAGGTCCAGCCAGAATGAAGAAATGTCATGGTAGTAAAACCAATACGATCCGCAGCACACATAACATCTACATAACATCTGCGGACTTCATTGCGGAATTTTGACTCTCCATTGAAGTCAATAGAGAAATTCCGCAATGAGTCCGCAACAAGTCCGCGACACGTCCGCAACAACCATTGTATGCTGCGGACACCAAACTCCGCACCGCAGCCTATGCTCCGCAGCGGAATTGTCCGCAACGTGTAAACGAACACAGCTAAAAAGCTGTGGAAGGCAATGGAAAAACGTGTACGCTGCGGATTTCCGCTGCAGACTGTCCGCAGTGGAATTCCAGAGCAATTCCGCCACGTGTGGTCATGCCCTTTCCCCGCTAGGCAGTATTGTGGTAGTTACTGTATATATTTTTTTCATTGGGGGCAGTATTATAGTAGTTATATTCTTGTATATAGGAGCAGTATTATAGTAGTTATATTCTTGTTTATAGGGGCAGTATTATAGTAGTTATATTCTTGTATATAGGAGGCAGTATTATAGTAGTTATATTCTTGTATATAGGAGCAGTATTATAGTAGTTATATTCTTGTATATAGGGGCAGTATTATAGTAGTTATATTCTTGTATATAGGGGCAGTATTATAGTAGTTATATTCTTGTATATAGGAGCAGTATTATAGTAGTTATATTCTTGTATATAAGGAGCAGTATTATAGTAGTTATATTCTTGTATATAGGGAGCAGTATTATAGTAGTTATATTCTTGTATATAGGGGGCAGTATTATAGTAGTTATATTCTTGTATATAGGGGCAGTATTATAGTAGTTATGTTCTTGTATATAGGAGCAGTATTATAGTAGCTATATTCTTGTATATAGGGAGCAGTATTATAGTAGTTATATTCTTGTATATAGGGAGCAGTATTATAGTAGTTATATTCTTGTATATAGGGGGCAGTATTATAGTAGTTATATTCTTGTATATAGGGGCAGTATTATAGTAGTTATATTCTTGTATATAGGAGGCAGTATTATAGTAGTTATATTCTTGTATATAGGAGCAGTATTATAGTAGCTATATTCTTGTATATAGGGAGCAGTATTATAGTAGTTATATTCTTGTATATAGGGAGCAGTATTATAGTAGTTATATTCTTGTATAAAGGGAGCAGTATTATAGTAGTTATATTCTTGTACATAGGAGTATTATAGTAGTTATATTCTTGTATATAGGGGCAGTATTATAGTAGTTATATTCTTGTATATAGGGAGCAGTATTATAGTAGTTATATTCTTGTATATAGGAGGCAGTATTATAGTAGTTATATTCTTGTATATAGGAGCAGTATTATAGTAGTTATATTCTTGTATATAGGGAGCAGTATTATAGTAGTTATATTCTTGTATATTGGGGCAGTGTTATAGTAGTTATATACTTGTATATAGGGGCAGTATTATACCAGTTATATTCTTGTATATAGGGGCAATATAATAGTAGTTATATTCTTGTATATAGGGAGCAATATTATAGTAGTTATATTGTATATAGGGGCAGTATTATAGTAGTTATATTCTTGTATATAGGGTCAGTATTATAGTAGTTATATTCTTGTATATAGGGCAGTATTATAGTAGTTATATTTTTGTACATAGGGGGCAGTATTATAGTAGTTATATACTTGTATATAGGGGGCAGTATTATAGTAGTTATATTCTTGTACATAGGGGTCAGTATTATAGTAGTTATATTCTTGTATATAGGGTCAGTATTATAGTAGTTATATTCTTGTATATAGGGGCAGTATTATAGTAGTTATATTTTTGTACATAGGGGGCAGTATTATAGTAGTTATATTCTTGTATATAGGAGCAGTATTATAGTAGTTATATTCTTGTATATAGGAGCAGTATTATAGTAGTTATATTCTTGTATATAGGGGCAGTATTATAGTAGTTATATTCTTGTATATAGGGGCAGTATTATAGTAGTTATATTCTTGTATATAGGAGCAGTATTATAGTAGTTATATTCTTGTATATAGGAGCAGTATTATAGTAGTTATCTTCTTGTATATAGGGGGCAGTATTATAGTAGTTATATTCTTGTATATAGGGGCAGTATTATAGTAGTTATATTCTTGTATATAGGAGGCAGTATTATAGTAGTTATATTCTTGTATATAGGAGCAGTATTATAGTAGCTATATTCTTGTATATAGGGAGCAGTATTATAGTAGTTATATTCTTGTATATAGGGAGCAGTATTAGGGCATGACCACACGTGGCGGAATTTCACTTAAATTCCGCTGCGGACACTCCGCAGCGTTAATCCGCAGCGGAGCCGTTTGTCCATTGACTTACACTTTAATTTAGCAGTGTTCGTTTAGACGAGGCGTAAAATTCCGCTGCGGAGCATAGGCTGCGGAGCGGAATTTGGTGTCCGCAGCATGCTCTGTCTGTTGCGGAGCAGTGGCGGACTCATGGCGGAATTTCTCCATTGACTTCAATGGAGATTCTAAGTTCCGCAATGAAGTCCGCAGCTGTCATGCACATGTTATGTGTGCTGCGGATGCGTCTTGCTTTTTTGCCATGACATTTCTTCATTCTGGCTGGACCTATGTATTTCTAGGTCTACAGCCAGACTGAGGAAGTCAATGGGGCTCCCGTAATGACGGGAGCGTTGCTAGGAGACCTCAGTAAATAGTCACTGTCCAGGGTGCTGAAAGAGTTAAGCGATCGGCAGTAACTGTTTCTGCACCCTGGATAGTGACTACCGATCACAATATACAGCAACCTGTAAAAAAATAGAAGTTCATACTTACCGAGAACTCCCTGCTTCTGTCTCCAGTCCGGCCTCCCAGGATGACGTTTCAGTCTAAGTGACGGCTGCAGCCAATCACAGGCCAAGCACAGGCTGTAGCGGTCACATGGACTGGCTCGTCATCCAAGGAGGTCGGGCTGGATGCCGAAAGAGGGACGCGTCACCAAGACAACGGCCGGTAAGTATTAAATTCGTTTACTTTCACTAGGGAAAGTGCGGTCCCTTCTCTCTATCCTGCACTGATAGGGAGAAGGGAAGCACTTTTCCCGTAGTCCACAGCAGCTAGTCCGCATCAATTTACTGCACATTTTGTGCAGATCCGCAGCAGAATCTGCAACGCAGATTCTGTGCGGCATTGATGCGGACAGTTGCGGAGGAAATCCGCCACGTGTGGTCATGCCCTTATAGTAGTTATATTCTTGTATATAGGAGCAGTATTATAGTAGTTATATTCTTGTATATAGGAGCAGTATTATAGTAGTTATATTCTTGTATATAGGGGCAGTATTATAGTAGTTATATTCTTGTATATAGGGGCAGTATTATAGTAGTTATATTCTTGTATATAGGAGCAGTATTATAGTAGTTATCTTCTTGTATATAGGGGGCAGTATTATAGTAGTTATATTCTTGTATATAGGGGCAGTATTATAGTAGTTATATTCTTGTATATAGGAGGCAGTATTATAGTAGTTATATTCTTGTATATAGGAGCAGTATTATAGTAGCTATATTCTTGTATATAGGGAGCAGTATTATAGTAGTTATATTCTTGTATATAGGGAGCAGTATTATAGTAGTTATATTCTTGTATATAGGAGCAGTATTATAGTAGTTATATTCTTGTATATAGGGGCAGTATTATAGTAGTTATATTCTTGTATATAGGGGCAGTATTATAGTAGTTATATTCTTGTATATAGGGGGCAGTATTATAGCAGTTATATTTTTGTACATAGGGGGCAGTATTATATTAGTTATTGCAATGTTTCGATGTCATTAATGTCAGTATTATATATGACTGGAATTGCTGTGTCATGACATACCTGAAAAGCTATATTACATGTACCATCTCTTCAAGCAGATATTCCTCCTGTCATGTACCACTAATAGAACAGTCTATAATACACATGATCGATTGTATAGGGACGTTCCTACTTCTGCATAACTGAGATGCTGTCACGTTCTGTGAAGCACAGCAGGACTTTATGAGCTTTGCCTCTTTATTCTTTACCTTTTTATGTTATTATATTTTGAAATCACTCTGAAATTGACCACAAAATGAATTATTAGCCTTTTAAAATTGGGTTTTGTATTGCAGCGTTTATCTAAGAGGATTTTCAGCTCCTGCAATTTATACAACTTACCTTATCATTACGCTGCATTAAATTACACAACTTTTCCTATTTCCGTTCAGTTATAGGATGAATTAGATCAATTTCAGAAATTGACTCAAATCTCCGCAGTTTTACTGTGTATGACGGGGCGCAGGTATCAGCGCTCAATCCAGCGCGGTCTTGAGTCCTTGAGTTGTTCTTTTCTAACTTTTTGGGGCTTTCCTTGTGCGCTTTTTTATCCCGTTCTGGAAAAGCTGGGTGATAACCAATATTTCTGTAATTACCGCTCACACAAGGGTTGTCATGCAGCTTTTCCAGGCTCCTGAAAAGCAAATATGTCTATTTAACCAGAGATACATCTCCCATTCCCCGATTTCCATGAACTTGGTGAAAACCCCTTGTTGGATATGTAATGGGAATCATATTGGTTGTCATTCAACTTTCCTAGAAACAGATATAAAATAGAAATGGCTTAATAGAAATTATTGGAAAAAATAATTTAAATTGCATCCATTTTAACGGGGTTGTCACATGATGACACCCCTGGCCATATACTCTATAAGGAAGGGATTGTTTTTTATGGGACGAGCTGCAGTTTAATTCGTACCACACGAATTTTAGATCACTTTTTATTCCGATAAACAAGAAAAGAGCAATTCTGGCATTTTTTTTTTAAAGTGTTCACCATACGGAATAATTAACGTGATTCATGATGTTACGGATGCAGCAATACTAAATACGTTTACTGTTTTTAAAAATATTTTTAAAGCATTTCTAATACGAAAAAAAGTTTTAAGAATTTTACTTAAGCGTTTTAAAAAAGAAAAAAAATGTGGACTTCCTATGGGACTAGACTAAGTGATCATCATATAATACACTACAATACTTCTGTATTACAGTGCATTATCCATGTCAAAATAACACAGCCATCCTACTCTGCCTCTGGCTAACCACTTAGATGCTTCTGTCAGTATTGACCACATCATCTAAGGGATGAAAGGTCCTGGATCAGAGCTAGCTCCAATCACATCAGTTGCAGCACCCTCAAGTAGGACCCGCCAGCAGTGTTGCACATTTACAGTGCAGAGCGTTAAGGGTTAAAAAAGGGATATTTTTTAGGAGACAACCCTGACCAGATAATGCTGCCACCACTAGAGGGAGCTTAAGAGCTTACTTCATACAATATATCCATAGAACGAAAAAATAAAACCGTATGCAGTGAGCTCCCCCTAGTGGTGGCTGCCGGTAGACAGAACAGTATAATATACCTCTAGGTCTATGCAAGAGGATTTGGAGCTCTGTATCTAAAAATCAGGGTTGCAACGGCTATAAAGAAATAGTAAGACATTATTTGGACAGAATTTTGCTCAAACTTGTGCTTCAGAGTGAACATTAGCTTTTAGCTAAGATTTCAATTTTCATGTTTCTCTAGCAGGTTATGGCAGATAAGATGCCGTATTTTGTGCAATGTTATATCCTTATTGCCTATGACATAGTCACTGCTCATGGGAAGCTCGGCAGCTATAATGAGTTGGAAGCTGTCTGCATGACTCATTTGATGTGACACCAATTTGACAGGTGCAACAATGTCAAAATGAAAGGAAATAAAGTAATTTTGCGATGATGTCAGGGGATCGGAGCTGTAACCGGTGGTTCTGCCTCAGCACATCTTATGTTCATGCCAATTTCTCCAAACTTTATTATTGTCTTACATTTAAGTTACTCCTACTCCATATATCAAATACAAAATAAGTTTAAGATTTACACTTTTGAAAGCACCTGGATAAATAACTCTCCCAAGTCCTGTTACCATCCCCTGCCCAGCCTTTCCTAAACTACCTGGGAAGCCACAGTCCAATATCAACATGTGCCACCAGTCCTTCTCCAGCCCTTGCAATACTTGGCAGAAGAGGTCATTGTATCCAGAGTCCAAGTGAATCTTAACTCCTTAAGGTATTGATCAGTTTCAGCGTAAAGAAGAACAAGTAGTCCAGGAAGTAAAAATATGGCCCCTGATCTCAACATCATCCAGTCTGTCTGGGATTACATGGAGACAGAAGGATTTGAGGAAGTGACATCCACAGAAGATCTGTGCTTAGTTCTCCAAGATGTTTAGAACAACCTCCCTGCCGAGTTCCGTCAAAAACTGTATGCAAGTGTAACTAGAAGAATTGAAGGCAAAGGGGGGTCACACCAAATATTGATTGGATTTAGATTTCTCTTCTGTTCCTTCACTTTGCATTTTGTTAATTGATAGAAAAAAAACTATGAGCACCTCTATTTTTGAAAGCATTCTCACTTTGCAGCATTTTTCCACTGCTGCCTAAAACTTTTGCATAGTAGTGTATATATAAAATGTATATATTTACTTACTAGGAAACTTTCCAGTACATTGCAGATTTATAACATCTTATTATAACTTCTATCCTCATCCACCAGATTCAGAAAACAAAAGTATTTTACAGCCAGCAAACTACCTGCAAATAAAAGTGAGGCAGAAAATTAATTGTAATGTCATCGGGGATGGATGATTTCATGCAGCGCGGCTGTTGATATTGGAGTCACGTTGCACCTTTGTCGGGGTTGCTCAGTGTTGTTGTAAAATATTAGAATGCTATACTGCTATCCTACAAAGGGGTTCACATATTTACTAAGATACAGAAAAATTATAGTAAATTAAATATCGTTGTATTTTGTGTTTCCAAAGCATTGGTAGATGAGAGAGCTGATAAGTCTGTACAGACCGGCCACTATTTATAGCGCTGGAGTTTTCCTCTCTGCACTACGGGTGATAACGGTTCTTGTTTGTTGTTGTTTAGAGGCGAAATACAGATCATGTCATCTCTGCATATAGATATTAGAGAAAAAGAGAGATAGATAGATAGATAGATAGATAGATAGATAGATATTAGAGAAAAAGAGAGATGATAGATAGATAGATAGATAGATAGATAGATAGATAGATAGATAGATAGATAGATAGATAGATAGATAGATAGATAGATATGAGATAGATAGATAGATAGATAGAGAGAGAGATATGAGATAGATAGATAGATAGATAGATAGATAGATAGATAGATAGATATAGAGATAGATATGAGAGAGATAGATTGATAGAGAGATAGATAGATAGATAGATAGATAGATAGATAGATAGATAGATAGATAGATAGGCCCAGGTACACTTTACCTGGGCCTAGAAATCAACCAATCAGGAAGCTTTAAACAAGCCATAGAGATTCTGAAAGACAAGGCGTGCAAAACCTTCTATGCCATCAGAAGAAAACTCTATCATCTCAAACCACCAGTGACGGTCTGGCTGAAAGTCTTTGACTCCATCATCTCCCCAATCCTCCTGTATGCCAGTGAAGTCTGGGGTCCGGACACATACCCAGACTGGTCAAGGTGGGATTGCAGCCCAACAGAAATTTTCCACCTGAATTCTGCAAACACCTTCTCCAAGTCCATCGGAGCACCACAAATAGTGCCTGTCGGGCAGAACTGGGCAGATTCCCACTACACCTCACAATCCAGAAGAGGGCGCTATCATTCTGGGCCCATCTACACAGCAGCAGGCAAAGTTCCTATCACCATAAAGCCTTGCTACACCAAGGGGTCCCAGGTAAACCAGGCCCCCCAGAACATCTCACCCTGACCCGGCCTGAAGAAAATGTCACTCAGCGCGGCCTCACAAAAGCCGAAATCAAGAAGACAATAAACGAGAACCAAGAGGAATATATCAGTGACTGGAGGAACGACATAAAGACATCCCAGAAACTGACAATATACCGGAGTCTACAGCGGGAATATAAACTGGCGCCATATCTGGAGAAACTGCCAAACCCCAGAGACAGACAGATCCTGAGCCGCTACAGACTGAGCGCCCACAACCTGCTCATCGAATCCGGGCGCCACAGACAGACCTACAAGCCCAGGGAGAGCCGACTGTGCCAACAGTGCGACCAGGAGGCCGTGGAGGATGAGGCCCACTTCCTGCTACACTGCTCCAAATACTCAGCAGTGAGGGACACTCACTTCAGGAGACTCTCTGATCTCTTACCGGACTTCAGCTCCATGGAAGAGCAAGAGAAACTCTACATCCTGCTGGGTGAAGAGGAAACCACAGTGGGCACAGCGGCACAATATGTCACTGCATGCCATAGACCGAGAGAGACATGATATGCCATGGACTTGTATAACCCCAACCCTAGATGTGTCCCTATCCCCCAATCCCTCAGTCCCTATCCCTCATTCCCTTACTTCTTACTTGCTTTGGCAATGCTAATATGTATTTGGTCCTGCCAATAAAGCTTCTTTGAATTGAATTGAATTGATAGATAGATAGATAGATAGATAGATAGATAGATAGATAGATAGATAGATAGATAGATAGATAGATAGATATGAGATAGATAGATAGATAGATAGATAGATATTCGAGAAAAAGAGAGATGATAGATAGATGGATAGATAGATGGATAGATAGATAGATAGATAGATAGATAGATAGATAGATAGATAGATAGATAGATATGAGATTGATAGATAGATATGAGATAGATAGATAGATAGATAGATAGATAGATAGATAGATAGATAGAGAGATATGAGATAGATAGATAGATAGAGAGAGAGATATGAGATAGATAGATAGATAGATAGATAGATAGATAGATAGATAGATAGATAGATAGATATGAGATTGATAGATAGATATGAGATAGATAGATAGATAGATAGATAGATAGATAGATAGATAGAGAGATATGAGATAGATAGATAGATAGATAGATATAGAGATAGATATGAGATAGATAGATAGATAGATAGATAGATAGATAGATAGATAGATAGATAGATAGATAGGCCCAGGTACACTTTACCTGGGCCTAGAAATCAACCAATCAGGAAGCTTTAAACAAGCCATAGAGATTCTGAAAGACAAGGCGTGCAAAACCTTCTATGCCATCAGAAGAAAACTCTATCATCTCAAACCACCAGTGACGGTCTGGCTGAAAGTCTTTGACTCCATCATCTCCCCAATCCTCCTGTATGCCAGTGAAGTCTGGGGTCCGGACACATACCCAGACTGGTCAAGGTGGGATTGCAGCCCAACAGAAATTTTCCACCTGAATTCTGCAAACACCTTCTCCAAGTCCATCGGAGCACCACAAATAGTGCCTGTCGGGCAGAACTGGGCAGATTCCCACTACACCTCACAATCCAGAAGAGGGCGCTATCATTCTGGGCCCATCTACACAGCAGCAGGCAAAGTTCCTATCACCATAAAGCCTTGCTACACCAAGGGGTCCCAGGTAAACCAGGCCCCCCAGAACATCTCACCCTGACCCGGCCTGAAGAAAATGTCACTCAGCGCGGCCTCACAAAAGCCGAAATCAAGAAGACAACAAACGAGAACCAAGAGGAATATATCAGTGACTGGAGGAACGACATAAAGACATCCCAGAAACTGACAATATACCGGAGTCTACAGCGGGAATATAAACTGGCGCCATATCTGGAGAAACTGCCAAACCCCAGAGACAGACAGATCCTGAGCCGCTACAGACTGAGCGCCCACAACCTGCTCATCGAATCCGGGCGCCACAGACAGACCTACAAGCCCAGGGAGAGCCGACTGTGCCAACAGTGCGACCAGGAGGCCTTGGAGGATGAGGCCCACTTCCTGCTGCACTGCTCCAAATACTCAGCAGTGAGGGACACTCACTTCAGGAGACTCCCTGATCTCTTACCGGACTTCAGCTCCATGGAAGAGGAAGAGAAACTCTACATCCTGCTGGGTGAAGAGGAAACCACAGTGGGCACAGCGGCACAATATGTCACTGCATGCCATAGACCGAGAGCAGTGGCGGATTATCATATGGGCGATTCGGGCGGCCGCCCGGGGCCCGAGGCTCCCAGGGGGCCCATGGCAGCCCGAACCGCACATCATCTTGCAAAGTTACTTATTCAGCGCGCTAGCGCTGCTAACTAACGAAGATGAGGGGAGGAGCAGGGAATTGGCCGGGAAAGGGGTAGGACACGCCTCCCTGACAAGTGCGGGCCGCCGCCATTGAGTAACAGAACAGCGAGGGACGGCTGTTCTGTTACTCCGAATCTGCAAGACGGTCGGTCACCGGCGCTGAGGTCAGTACAGCAGGCTTATCCTCCTTCCCAACTGGTTCCCGACCGCTGGCTGTATTTTTACGGCCAGCGGTCAGGGACGGGTCCTTAAAACCCGAGCCATAGACTTTCTACGGCTCGGGTTTTAACTTGCTGCCCGCGCGATCGGGTCTCCGGCTGTCAGTGACTGCCGGGGACCCTGACGAAAAGACAGAAGCAGCTTTCGCTGCTTCTGTCTTCTCCGATGTCTTCTTACACAGCGTTCAATGAACGCTGTGTATAGGAATAGAGACAGCAGCAGCGGCGCTGTCTCTATTCCTCCCGGTGATCATGTGACTGGTCACATGATCACCGGGTGCCGTTAGTGACAGACTGTTGCTGGGTCTAACTAGACCCAGCACAGCCCTATTAGTGACAATCACTATGAGAGGGCTGATTTCCCCTGTAACTGGGGCTGCTGTGCAGCTCCAGTTACAGTGGAAAAACATGGTGTAAAAGAAAGAAAAAATATATATAAAGTTCCCCAAAGGTCTTTTTTGACCTTTGAGGAACAGACCACAGTAATAAAAAAATAGGAAAGTAAAGTGCAAAAAAAATGAAATAATAAATACACATAAAATACCCACCCCAATAAAAACCTTCCCCCCTCCCCGCCAATCATTGTTGTAACGCTAGCGCTGACCCAATTACCCTAATATAGACATGTAATATATTAACATTTACGGTAAACAATGACGATTACAAATAAAAGGTCTATTTTAGGGTAAAACTATGTTATTACCAAAAAAAAATATAGCTGAAACGTAAAAAAGCTTATTTTTTTACTATTATTTTCAAACTTTATGAATAAAAATTCTAAAATAGCAAAAAAGGTGTGTATAAAAACGATAAAAAAAAAAAGAAACATGCATTGTCTACGGAAAAAACGTCGCAAAAATCACGTCGTTTTTATTTCTTTTTTATAAAAATGTGTGTTTGGTGCAACTTTGTAATTACGTTTTATTAAAAAATATTTTCACTTTTTGAGATACAGCTGCTTTGTATTCTGTATCCGTCAGGTCAGCAGGACTGACGGGATCAGTGAAACGGGCCCTGCGCTAAATTATAATCTTCGATGTGATAGATTTGAGGTGGATCCTGCGTGTCACTGATCCTGTCAGTCCTGCTGACCTGACGGATACAGGATACAAAGCAGCTGTATCTCAAAAAGTGAAAATATTTTTTAATAAAACGTAATTACAAAGTTGCACCAAACACACATTTTTATAAAAAATAAATAAAAACGACGTGATAGATATGAGATAGATAGATAGATATGAGATAGATAGATGATAGATAGATAGATAGATAGATAGATAGATAGATAGATAGATAGATAGATAGATAGATAGATAGATAGATAGATAGATAGATAGATAGATAGATAGATATGAGATAGATAGATAGATAGATAGATAGATAGATAGATAGATAGATAGATAGATAGATAGATAGATGATAGAGAGATAGATAGATAGATAGATAGATAGATAGATAGATAGATAGAGAGATAGATAGAGAGATAGATATGAGATAGATAGATAGATATGAGAAGATAGATAGATAGATAGATAGATAGATAGATAGATAGATAGATAGATAGATAGATAGATAGATAGATATGAGATAGATAGATATGAGATAGATAGATGATAGATAGATAGATAGATAGATAGATAGATAGATAGATAGATAGATAGAAAGATTATAGATATGAGAGAGGGAGATAGATAGATATTAGATATTAATAAGGCTTGCCCGTTCTTTCTGGGTTCCGGGCTCGGGGGCCATGCACAGACCGTGAAAACTACGGTCGTGTGCATGGCCCCATAGGAAAGAATGGGGCCGCAATTCTCCCGTGGATTTTCGGGGGAATTGCGGCCGCAAAAGCACGTTCGTGTGCATGGGGCCTTAGAAAATAATAGTAAAATAAAGCAAAAATAAACTGAATAATAAATACACATAAAATACCCACCCAAAAAATACGTCCCCCGCCCCACCAATCATTGACAATAACATTAGCCCTGACCCATTTACCCTAAAATAGACATGTAATATATCAAAATTTACAGTAGACAATGATGATCACAAATAAAGTCTATTTTCGGGTAAAACAAAATTGTTACCAGAAAAAAATTAGCTGAAATGTAAAAAAGCATATTTTTTTACTATTATTTTCAAACTTTAAGTCTAGAAATTCTAGAATAGCAAAAAGGATGTGTATAATAATGATTAAAAATGAAACCTGCATTGTCTACGAAAAAATAATTGCAAAAATCTCTTCGCTAGCCGAAAAAATATTTTTTTTTTAGCCGTTTAACTAACGCGTGCTAAAAATGGCTAAATGGTATCTGCTCCTGAAGGCTCAAAATTGCCCTTCCTGAACTGGTTAGAAAAACTTTATTTAACTGTTTTTAATTTTTTTTATTAGTCCCTCTATGGAACTTGAACCAGCAAATGCTAATCTATTGCAGTATATCGTGGTTTTGACAGACTCCTTCATTAGGCCCCCCGGCTGCCCCTCTGAGAAGATGTCGGAGGGGGCCGCCCCCTCTTTCTAACGGCTTAGATGCTGTGGTTGCTATTGACCGCGGCATCTACGGGGTTCAACGAGCGGGATCCTGCTCGTTGCACTGAAGTGCCGGCTATTTTGTACAGCCAACATGTTCCTCTTACGGAGAAGGCTCAGGCCCGTAAACTCACTCCATACACCGCCCCCCCCCCCCCCCCCGGCCACTGATATGTCGGGAAGGGGTTAAAAAATAAGAAACAAAATATGGAGTTTGCTGGAGAGGTGAGAAAGAAGAACATGACCATAACTCGTCGTATGTAAATGTTTAAAGGAAATTGCATTTTAAATCCTACTTTTTGACAAGTCCAATATTGCATCCTGTATAATTCACTGATATGAAGTGAATTATTCAATATGATGATATGACTATAACAGATAAAAGTTTTATTGTCTGAGGGGATAATGAATTAGAAATGAACATCAAACTTTAGCGAGTGAAAGAAAAAATATTTTTTTTTAACCCCTTAGTGACCACCAATACGCCTTTTCACGTGAGTCACTAAGGGGCCTTAGGCTAGGCTGACGCCTTTTCACGTCAGCCTAGTCTAAGTCCTGCACGGGTCTCCCGTGCAGGCAGGAGTCGGGGCTCTGCTGTCTGATGACAGCTGAGCTCCTGCTCCAACGCCCGAGATCGAAGTTTACTTCGATCGCGGCCGTTTAAATGTGAAATAAAGATTAATAATAAAAATTACAGTAAAAAAATAAAACCATTTTTTTCCATAAAAAGTGGTTTTATTTAGTAAAAGTGTAAAAAAACAATAAAAGTACACATATATGATATCGCCGCAACCGTAATGACTCCATTAATAAAGTTAATATGTAATTTAAACCGCAAGGTGAACACCGTAAAAAATAAAACGCAAAAAACAATGGCGAAATTGCAATTTTTTTCCATTGCCCCCCAAAAAAGTCATAATAAAAATGAATCAATAAGTCCCATGTACCCCAAAACAGTACCAATCAAAACTACGTCTCGTCCCACAGAAAACAAGCCCAAAAAATCACTACATTGATGGGAAAATAAAAAAGTTACGGCTCTTGGAAAGCGACGATGCCAAAACAAATAATTTTAGTTCAAAAGTGTTTTTATTGTGCAAAAGTCGTAAAACATAAAAAACCTCCACATATGTGGTATCGCCGTAATCGTACCGACCCATAGAATCAAGGTAACATGTTATTTATGCCGCACAGTGAACGGCGTCAATTTAAAAACGCATAGAACAATGGCGGAATTTCAGTTTTTTTTTATAATCCCCCCCAAAAAAGTTAATAAAAGTTCATAAAAAAATTATATTTATCCAAAAATGGTGCTATTAAAAAGTACAACTAATCCCGCAAAAAAGTCCTCATACAGCTATGTAGACGAAAAAATAAAAAAGTTATAGCTCTTTGAATGCGACTATAGAAAAACGAATAAAATAGCTTGGTCATTAGGGCCTAAAATGGGCTAGTCACTAAGGGGTTAAATACGGCAATTTAATATTCGTAATAGATTTGACCCGATGCAGATATTTGCCAATCCCATAGGAGGTCTGTAATGGTAAACAGGGGTATTCCCATCTGTATCATTAAAATATGCCATCCCATCCGAATTAGGAATATGTGGCCCCTTCGTTTTGTAGATTGTTGGGGGGTCCCAGCAATCAGATCCCTCCTATGATCAGGATGTCCTAGTGATAGGCCATGAACCCCTTTAAAGTCTATGCGCTGAATATGTCATAGCACATGGACGTCATAGAGGGTGGTCCGCCGCTTAGAGAGGTGCTAACAAGCAGCGGCTCCGGCAGACTCGGGTCATCCTTATATTACAAGGCTGGATGACAGCCACTAATTGCAGCCATCATCACATTGTGCATTGTCAATATAGGTGAGCATGACGATGTGGAAGTAAAGCTGGCCATACACAGTAGATAGTGGGATTTGAACCTGCTCCATCCTATGTTTACCCATTAAATAATCGGGGACGGATGTTTCCGCCTACGTGGGAGAACGTGTGAAATATTACCTCTCAGCTGGTTATTCAGTAGACAGTTATCCTATGTGTATGGCCAGCGGAAAACCCTATAAAGGTAGAGAGCGGAGGGCCACAGACAGCAGAAGGCCCCTATGCAAGAACTGTATATGGGCGCCTTGCTCTTTATTATAGGGAATTCTTTAATGTAGGGTTGGCCAGAGAATTGTGCCGAGAACATGTGCAATAAATCTCTGATCAGTTCTGAGGGGGATTTGGCGTTCCAGAGAGAACCAAAGCTCCATCAGAGAGGATCTTATTTGTATGGAAACAGTCAACAAGCTTGTAGTCAGAAACACCCCTAACAGTTTAACTGAGCTCCTATCATGCTAGAGGCACATCGTTTTCCTGACATCACATGACTGTACATTCCCTGATGTAAAAAACAAATTTTCCAGAATGCAAATTCACAGACGAAGCTCTTTGCAAACACAGGAAGCCAGCAAGAAATGCTGGGAGATTTCTGCTCTGAAGCCTGCAGACTTGTAGTATAATACCGGCTGTAACTCAGGGTCAGTACAGGATAATGAATGTAATGTAGGTACACAGTTACTCCACCAGCAGAATAGTGAGTGCAGCTCTGGAGTATAATACAGGATGTAACTCAGGATCAGTACAGGATAAATAATGTAATGTATGTACACCGTGACTCCACCAGCAGAATAGTGAGTGCAGCTCTGGAGTATAATAGGGGATGTAACTCAGGATCAGTACAGGGTAAGTAATGTAATGTACGTACACAGTGACTGCACCAGCAGAATAGTGAGTGCAGCTCTGGAGTATAATACAGGATGTAACTCAGGATAACTACAGGATAAATAATGTAATGTATGTACATTACATTATTACATTACAATAGATATTGAGAGGAGGATTTAGTGTCACGAGGTTGATGCGTGTGACGCAGTAGTGTTAGGACAAGACTGTCCGAGCGAGCTGCCTGAGAGAGGCAGGAGAAGACCTATGGTCAGAGTGGAAACACCAAGACGGGCAGGGCGGAAGCTGACAAGAGAAAAGGCGTTGCTGGCTGTCGCAGGGGGAATGCAGAAGGCGCCACTGGACAGTAAGAGGAATGGAAGTCCTAGACTGGAAAGCAGTTGTATTCTTATTCCCTCCACCACAGGTGGCACTTGGTGAAGTCGGCCATTGTCTGGCAAAGATAGGAAAAAATCTTCTGCATTGGAGAGAAGGGTGTCTATCTGACACTAAGACATCGCAAGCAAATTGCACCGATTGCGTTTATTGACTGCTTTAACCTGGTAGGTCAAGATGCTTCCACACATTTCAATTTATGGCGTTGGTTTATATGGCCCCGACGCCATTTTAAGCTGAATTTACGTCCTGTAAAAGGGTAATGAGGGAGGCATGAGCGCGTGTGTCTCATCACGCCTGAGAAAATGGTGCTTGGTCTATAAAATATGGTTAGTCCACCAGTCTATGTTCAGTGCTGAAAGGAAGTTGGTGTGACCTGAGATGTGGATCAAAAGAGAGGTGCTGATGTGGGAGGGGGAGGTGTAAAAACTATGGAGGAAGGAAGATTGTGAGTAACCGATCTGTTAAGTTGGAACTCAGGAGCCTTGAGGAGACTGGTGAGTACCGACTTAGTCAATAGCCATCGATTTATGCAGGCCATGCCCCTTTACAAGATCCCTCCTCACTAGGTTATAGTGATAATCGCACTTTGCGGTCGTCTTATGGTGCAGGACAATTTCGTGCCTTATTTTTAACCTACGGGGGCGCAATTAGTCACATGTGTATATAATGTTTTCTGTATCCGCATGATCCAAAGCAATCCAACACGAGGGTCATATATTTGTGCAGGACTTCATGTAGCAAGGTTTTACCGGCACCTTTGAATATTGACAACTCTGACGTAAGTCCGGGAGGTCTCCTCTTTTTCCGGAAGCCTCCAGGACATTTCGGTAGAATTGGCAAGAACGGTCTATGGAATGATTGAGTATAATCCCTTCCCCCCAAGATCGCTACTTTATGTCCCAAATCCAGTATTGAGAACCTATAAATCCATAAGCCGCTCGCTCCTCCTATAACACCTCTCTTTGTATAAACTTCAGGTTTACTGCTCCTTCAAGTCCATGCTCTCTTCTTGCATTCATACATTCTATAGACATGAACGGATAGCGCGCCTCCGGCATCAACAATAGGTGAAGATCTATAGGAATTCACTCTATTGAACACTCTGAACTTATAGACAACGTTACGGAATTTTACAACGTTCTATTATTTCTTCCAAGATTTTGACATTAAAATAGAAGAATCCACAACAGAGCAAATGGAAAGCAAGTGTCCCCCGAGTGTCTGTCCGGGTGTCCTCTGCATTTATGGAGCAGCTTGGAGCAATCCCTTCACATCTCCGTCTATCACTTTTATACTATTGTAAAATCTTATAATATTTGAAATTACTTCATGGAGTAGAAGAACTGCAGAGATATTTGTCACTCCAGGACGCATTCTCCGGCTGCCAAAGAAAGTTCTATCATAACTAATATAATGTATTTACACCAGCGGCCAAACTGCATGGACTCTCACCAGTCTTACCAAATCTTTAGTGCTCACTTAGGGCCAGACTGGTCCACAAGGGTACTAGAGGATCCCCCTGTGGGCCCAGGATCTGATATAATAATGGCCCCCAAAGGTCAAACAGAAGACTACCCTGTTTGGAGGTGAATTTGGAGCCACTCACTTGCCCGAAGGTCTAATTCTTATAGGATGATTCCAAAGTCCAAAGGGAATCTGTGATTGGTAGAGTGCGTGTTAGTCAATGTGCACTCTAAACAGCACTCCCCCAAGGAACATGGAGGTGCTTATTATAGGGGTTGTCCCATCAGGACCCCAAGGGATGAGTTGACAGGGGAAGATGAGGCAGGTAGTAATGTATTTTGACACTGCAGGGGAAATTTAGTATTACAGAACATCTATTCAAGTTAATACATGGTTGCATTAAGTCCTCCAGAGCTGTAACCACTTTTTCCACCAGCTCTCTACTCTGGCTAATAGAAGGGCGACCTAATACACTAATAGGACATGTGGAAGGGGGTTGTTGTGATGGAAGAAAATCAACGGTTCAATCTTGGAGAAGAAGGCATGGAAGCCAAGGTGAGGAGCAAGGAGAGGACTGTAGGGACAAATACTTTTGCAAATATATATAAAAGCACCCTGCCCCCAATTGATTTTACTATAAACTAAAATCATTCCAGGATGTTTAGGTTTTGAGTGGAGCAGTTTAATCTTTCCTAATGCAAAAGTTATGACATAATCTGATTTAACCATGAGGAACATCAGCCGCCCATCCATCACTTTTATCTCACAAGTCACTGACATTGAACAAAGAGTCATGTAAACAAAAAAATATTTCACTTTTAGTACTCCACTATGAATATTTATTTATTTTTGCATCCAAGAACATGGAACTCATCCATCATTTTCGCCAATCATCACTGAACATTTTCTTAACATAAGCCTCATGAATTTGCATTTTACAGGGTATGTACGCTTTTGCATCTTTTTTCATTGCTCTAATGCATCTAAAATAAAAAACAAAGCAACTTTGCAAGTGGCTTTGATTAAATATCTCTAACCTTATTGTGTATACAGCTCCTGCAGTGACCTATGAGTATCCATGGTTACAGACTACAAACAAACCTTGTGTGTAGTCTGATTCTGCAGTCATGTGTTAATCTGCTTACCCTACAGACCATAGAAGAGGGGGCAGGGGAAGCTGAGTAACACATTACTGAAATATCAGACTACACAGAGTTTGTTTGTAGTCTGTTACCATGGATACTCATAAGTCTGTGTAGGAACTGTAGACACAATACGGTAAAAGAGAGGAGAGGAGCCAGACCCCCAGATTCTTAAGGAACAGGAGCTGGTGAACGGCATTACTCTATTGATCTTCCTACAAGTTTTTGCCTGCACATAGACAAACATACGGAGATGTAGAATAAATTATAAATGCATTGGATCATGCTTCAGGCGTGTGGGTGGCTGGCCCGGTGGCTACAGCTGTATTGGCGGTACTTCCACCACTGATATATTATCTGCTCTCCTGGTAGACAAAAAATTAGAAATCATATTGCGTTAGGTACAAGATTATGTAGACAAGGAAAAAAATCAGATCCACACGACGGAATGTAATACAGGCTGGCGCCCAAAGGAAACCGGAAACTGCCACGTGCAACTGATGTCTGCGCTCATAGATAAAATCATTGTAATAGACGTCGTGATGGGTTCCTTAAGCAAAACTATGGTACGGTTAATGTTACATTGTAATCCTCTGAGTAATTGGCCATTTGTAGATAAAAAGGAAGTACATTAATTAACCAATAGAATAATATCTCTGAGGTCACTCACTAGACTCCCGGTAACATTAGGTAATGTGGTTAGTGATGAGAATTACAAAGTTGATTATATGTCATAAAATTCTATGTACTGGAGGTTTCTTTGCTTCAAGGGAATATATATTGTAGCTATAGTCAAGAAAGTTTCATATGATTGATAAGGGACCATTACTTTATCAAGTAAGTAAAATAGGTGCCGACCTACAATATGCGAGTATAAGTCAAAAGATAATAATTTCCTAAAATTCAGTCCTTAAATAAAATTACCATATTTTAAGACCAAGTAGTTGGAGCTCCAAATATTCTACATTGACCTAGAGTTAAATGTTAAAATTCTGTCTATCAACAGCCTCCACTAGGGGGAGTATAGGAGCATACTTCATACTGTGTTATTATTGAGTTCCATGTATACATTTTATGCACTAAGCTCCTAAACTCCCCCTAGTGGCAGCTGCAGGCCATGTTAGCACATATATATATATATATATATATATATACACTACCGTTCAAAAGTTTATGGTCACCCAGACAATTTTGTGTTTTCCATGAAAACTCACACTTATATTTATCAAATGAGTTGCAAAATGACTAGAAAATATAGTCAAGACATGGGGCTCGTGGTGTGGTGTCCACTTTTAGGCTGATTATGCAGTATACCGGTTGGTATAGGTCCTGGGACCGGATTTGATTTGCGGTTACCCCCTGGTCACTATATCTTAACACTCACACATATATTAGTGTGAGTGGGCTCTGCTCGCTATATTCTCTGTTTGGCTCATTACTTTCTCTATTATGCAGGCACTGTGCATGTACCACATTGTTGTTTTTGAACTTCTTTATTTGCAAGTTGTTCTTTGAATTGTTTGTTATGCTTTTCTTTGCCTGTTGAGTATTATTTACTTGTTACAGCTCTTGTGTTCTCCACATCCATGCATTTTAATTGTATGTCTTATTTTAGGTCCTGATGGCCAACATGTTTTTATGTATATTTAATAAAGTATTGCCATTATTACAAGTCATACTTGTGTACTTGGTGTTTGATTTTGTCCCTTTTTGGGATGTGTGATATGTCCACACATACAGTCATGGGTATTCATTGACAAGGTTAGAAATAATGATTTTTATTTGAAATAATAATTTTCTCCTTCAGACTTTGCTTTAGTCTTGGAATGCTCCATTTGCAGCAATTCCAGCATTGCAGACCATTCTAGCTGTTAATTTGCTGAGGTAATCGGGAGAAATTTCACCCCATGCTTCCAGAAGCCCCTCCCACAAGTTGGATTGGCTTGATGGGCACTTCTTGCGTACCATACGGTCAAGCTGCTCCCACAACAGCTCTATGGGGCTGAGATCTGGTGACTGCGCTGGCCACTCCATTACAGATAGAATACCAGCTGCCGCCTTCTTCCCTAAATAGTTCTTGCATAATTTGGAGGTGTGCTTTGGGTCATTGTCCTGTTGTAGGATGAAATTGGCTCCAATCAAGCGCTGTCCAAAGGGTATGGCATGGCGTTGCAAAATGGAGTGATAGCCTTCCTTATTCAAAATCCCTTTTACCTTGTACAAATCTCCCACTTTACCAGCACCAAAGCAACCCCAGACCATCACATTACCTCCACCATGCTTGACAGATGGCGTCAGGCACTCTTCCAGCATCTTTTCAGTTGTTCTGCGTCTCACAAATGTTCTTCTGTGTGATCCAAACACCTCAAACTTCGATTCGTCTGTCCATAACACTTTTTTCCAATCTTCCTCTGTCCAATGTCTGTGTGCTTTTGCCCATATTAATCTTTTCCTTTTATTAGCCAGTCTCAGATATAGCTTTTTCTTTGCCACTCTGCCCTGAAGGCCAGCATCCCGGAGTCGCCTCTTCACTGTAGACGTTGACACTGGCGTTTTTCGGGTACTATTTAATGAAGCTGCCAGTTGAGGACCTGTGAGGCGTCTATTTCTCAAACTAGAGACTCTAATGTACTTGTCTTGTTGCTCAGTTGTGCAGCGGGGCCTCCCACTTCTCTTTCTACTCTGGTTAGAGCCTGTTTGTGCTGTCCTCTGAAGAGAGTAGTACACACCGTTGTAGGAAATCTTCAGTTTCTTGGCAATTTCTCGCATGGAATAGCCTACATTTCTAAGAACAAGAATAGACTGTCGAGTTTCACATGAAAGCTCTCTTTTTCTAGCCATTTTGGGAGTTTAATCGAACCCACAAATGTAATGCTCCAGATTCTCAACTAGCTCAAAGGAAGGTCAGTTTTATAGCTCCTCTAAACAGCAAAACTGTTTACAGCGGTGCTAACATAATTGCACAAAGGTTTTAAAGTGTTTTATAATCATCCATTAGCCTTCTAACACAGTTAGCAAACACAATGTACCATTAGAACACTGGAGTGATGGTTGCTGGAAATGGGCCTCTATACACCTATGTAGATATTGCATTAAAAAACAGACGTTTGCAGCTAGAATAGTCATTTACCACATTAACAATGTATAGAGTGTATTTCTGATTAATTTAATGCTATCTTCATTGAAAAAAACTGTGCTTTTCTTTCAAAAATAAGGAAAGTTCTAAGTGACCCTAAACTTTTGAACGGTAGTGTGTATATATATATATATATATATATATATATATTCCAGATATACATGTGGAAGGTAGGTCCTGTCATTAACCTAATTGCCCATAGAAAATTGGCGTAATTGCATTGATAAACATTCATCCCTGTGCTATAACTAGTACAGGGCCTGAGAGGGCGGGGCATGACACAAGAATTCTCTCTTTGGTATGCTTTGATTGCCTGTGTCATGTTCCGCCCCCTCATGCCCTGCTCTGGGCATAATAAGTATACCCCGGTGGTAGATTAAAGGAGTGACGCTGACATTTTATTAATATTTATTTATGTACACAGACTTCTATATGTAGACCCCATTCATGGATGCTCTGAATGCGACCAAACTGCTGCATTCCCGGGGAACGATTTCGCAAATAATGAGAAAATCATATATATGCTTCAAACAACTTCATTTATAAAAGCCTCTTTAGAGCCCCCTTAAGATGATTTGTTCCCATTATTTCCTGTGTGATTTATTATTTATTGCTGCTTTTATATTTTATGGTTCCTGACAGGCATGTGGAATGAAGAACAATGACAAGCAAAGCTCGGAATAATGAAAGATATTTTTCAGCCGGTGATTTGATGGCTTTATGTCACAGACATTTTGTGAATATCAGATGATCTGTCTGCAAAAAAATCAATGTTGTTTTTAGATGTTCATTACAGGCAGAAGAAAGAAATGAAGGCCTCACATGCCATTCATTTATAACAACATACATTGTAGATACAGATGTAGCAGAGCTGAATGTGTCATTTAAAGTTTCTGTTGGGGACTGCAAAAAATTCTGATAATACAAATCACCTTTCCATGTAATGACCTCCTGAAGAGCTTGTGTTGAGCTTGTACTTCAATGGCAGCTAATCTGAAGAAGCAGAGCTGCAATGTAAAGCATGGGGTCAGTGGAGAAGCCTGAGCCACTGACGAGAAGGGAGGTGGACTTAACCTCAGTCTACATTAAACAATGCAGATAAGCTGAAATCATAGCCATGACACATACAGTATATGTCAGATCTATTGTAATGGGAATGAATAGACAGAAAATTGTCCATGGACTAATACACTTTCCAAGAAGTGATGGACTACAGATCCATCTCCAGGGACCAGGCAGTGCATACATAGCCTAATTTGTATGTATAGGGTTACTATCCTGTTTATCTAGGTCTCCAGCAGTACAAGATATCTGGCAGCTGTCATTACACCCATCAAACTCTAATGATAATGGCATAACTTTTCTGACCCCACCCTCTAATGATAATGAGATGACTCTGCTGACCCTGTCTCAGTCTACAAAGCAAAGCTGAAAGTGATCTGCAGAAAACATTCATGGATGTGAGATATATAATCATTATCCGTGGATACGGCTATTGGTGGAGGGTAGTGAGCATTGTCTTCAGGAATATCACTGGGATTAAAATTTAGTGAAGAAATACCGACAGCCTTCACCTCTTCTTCTTTTAACTTTTTATTGTTTTAGTGGCCCGGAATGTATCTATAATATATCAAGACAACAGCAGAAAATACTTTCTTAAACTTTCCATAATTTTCTTTTCCATCAGCTCCTTGGAAACAATTTCTGGGTTTTAATGAGATCCAGGGCGGAGAAGACTGCAGAATGTTCTGTACGGCTTTCTGTGGGAGATAAAGAAGTAATAGAAATACACATCGTACATCTTATGTTCTGTGCCAGTGGAAATGTTCGGATTTTGATTGATACATTGTGTTTAGATGTTTCAAAGGCGACGATTTTTCAAGTTGCCAGAATATTATGTTTGGGAAAAAGACTTTGACCAATCAAAATGGCTCCTCCATATCAGTGATCTGTGGCTAGCGGCTTTCCAGCTGTTGTGAAACTATAACTCCCAGCAACGAAAAAGTGCTGGGCCCAATAGCAAACACTTAAAAGCCCCCTGACCCCGATCATTTACCAGATACATGTAGAAGTGGCAAATAATAAGAACATGCTGGGACAATGGTACCACACACATCAGCCACAAGTAGAAAATGCAAGATGGGGTCAGATCACCCGCCTAAATTAATTTAGACCCAAGACCAGACCCTGCAACAAATTTAGACGCTGATCGAAATAAAGAAAAAATATTGATCCGCTCACCACTTGATGCAAGGTGAAAGACCACGTCTCTGTTATTGATCGGTGCATGGGACAGGAAATCTATGTCGGAGGTAGGCAAGGATCCAAAATTTGCTAGAGATGGGTCTGGCACACTATATATTTCAAATTCAATGCTGCTTTATTGGTATCAAATGTTAAAACAAATAAATGAAATCCCGGGCACAGAACGCCTACGCGTTTTGAACCTCTCGGTTCTTAGTCACAGCTACTTTGCTAATGTGTACGGTTTGATTTATAGATCAGGTTTTAGAAAGGCATGTGACCATGAGGGATATTATTTATTTGTTTTAACATTTGATACCAATAAAGCAGCATTGAATTTTAAATATATCATGTGCCAGACATTTCTCTAGCAAATTTTGAACAAATTCAGACCCCAGATCAGACTCCTGAAATAATTCAGACCCCAGACCAGATCCCTAAATGATTTTAGACCCCAGAGCCCAAAACTTAATGCAGACCAGATCCCAAAATTAGTTCAGACCACAGACCAGTCTGAAAATTAATTCAGACCTTAGACCAAACCCCAAAATAAATTTAGACCCCAAAATAAATTCAGACCACATACCAGACCCCTAAATTAACTTAGACCCCTGATCCATCAGTTGGAAACACTACGGACGCATGTGTTGACACATCATAGATCATCTGGGGGTCGGAGGGAGAACGTACGTACGCTGCATGGAGCGGGGATTGTTAGGCTGAACATGGGAGGATGGAAGAAGATCGGCGAACTGGACAACGGGATTTGTAGTTTTAAGGGAAGGTTTATTCATCTTCTGGACCGCCCCATAAACGGAAGTGGAACAATTTTGCTGACTGAGACAGGAGGCTACAAAGATTCTAGAAATTTCAGAAAGACTCCCTTCAAACACTCATACAAAACCTTTACACGTGATATAAAGTATTTTATTTTTTTCTTAGGCATCATAAAACAAAGAGCATATGTCGCTCTGGAGGACCTGGCTTGTCCATGCATACCAGGCCCATTGATTTTACTGTGTAATGCGTTATTTCCCCTGTGGTGGCGCTGTAGGGAAACCTAACACTTGTTACTCAGTTCTTCAGCAGATCACATCTGATGATTGGAGGTCCCAGTAGCAGGACGTTATGTGATCAGCTCATCCTTCAGGGATCCTTCTAACAAAAATATTTTGTTCAAAGTGGACAACCCCTTTAGCACCCTCTGGAAGGTGGCCGGTAACATACAGGATAAGGTGTTGGTTCTACATGGATAAAACCCTTGGCACAGAATCAGGATGAACAAATAAATGTCATAGTCATGAATACTAGGACAAAAATATGGGACTTGTAAGACATATAAAAGGTCAGAAAAAGTCAAGTGGCAAAATTGTTCAGGATTTTAATACATAGTTCAGAATTTATCGTATCTGACAGCTCTGCCGTACTGATTTTATAGGAACAAAGATTTATACTGTATAAAGTAAAAGTCAAAAACAAAAGGAAAAAACTAAACAAAAAGCTCAAAAACACCCCAGGGCCCCAGTGCGCAGGATGGAAAATATATCCACACTAATAAAAAATAGACTGTCAATCATTGAGTGACACCGCCCACTGGACACCTAAACCCAGAATCTATTACCACTACACACCGATCAGCCATAACATTAAAACCACCGGCCTAATATTGTATAGTCGCCCTCGAGCTGCCAAAACAGCTATAACCCGAAGATAAATGGATTCCACAAGTCCTCTGAAGGTTCTTGTGGTATCTGGTACCAAGATGTCAGCAGCAGATCCTGTAAGTCCTGTAAGTTGTGAGGTGCGGCCTCCATGGATCGGACTTGTTTTTATGGCACATCCCACAGATGATCAATCAGATTGAGATTTGGGGAATTTGGAGATGTAGTCAATGCCTTAATCTCATAGTCCTCAGACCATTCCTGAACAATTTTTGTAGTGTTGTGGGGCGCATTATCCTGCTGAAAGAGGGCACTGCCATTAGGAAATACCGCCACCATAGAGGGGTGTACTTGGTTGGCAGCAATGTTTAGGTTGGTGGTATGTGTCACATACACATTAATGCCAGGACCCAAGGTTCTTAGCAAAACATTGCCCAGAACATCACACATTGCCTCCGCCGGCTTGTCTTCTTCCCATAGTTCATCCCGGTGTCATCTCTTCCCAGGTAAGTGACGCACAGGCACCTGGTTGATCACATGATGTAAAAGAAAACGTGATTCACCAGATCAGATGCCTTCTTCTTCCATTGCTCCATGCTCCAGTTGTCTGATGCCCACGTGCCCATTGTAGGCGCTTTCGGCAGTGGACAGGGGTCAGCATAGGGGCTATCTGCAATGCTCTGCGTGTTCCGACCCATCACCCTGTCGCCAGTTGTCCTTCCTCGGAGCACGTTTGGGCGAAACGAACCACTGTACAGCGGGATCAGCCTGAGACCGGCCGATCTGGAGGTACTCTGCCCCAGTCGTCTAGACATCACTGAATGTGTAGCAGGAGTTAGTGTACATAGGGGAAAAAATGCCTCCGTCTCCCATTGAAATCAAAGGGAGTCATTTTCGGAAGTTTTTTGGCGCGTTTTCCGACGAGTTTTCCATGTCAAAAAACGTGTAAAAAAAACTGTGTGAACTGACCCTTAAGGGATTGTCTATTAAATAATGTTTAATCACTGTACAATGAAATATTACCCACCTTTTTATTAGATAAAATATTCACCATTTCAAAAACTCTGCTTGCTGTCAGTGAATGGAAATGCTCATTTATTATATACAATCCGTCTTGATCTAGTGCTATCTGCATCGCTGTAATTAGTAACAATGTATCAGTGTGGACAAAAGAGCAGAAGTAGAAGCGGAGGCGTAACTTGAAGCTCATGGGCCCTAATGCAAAATCTGTAATACGGCCCCCACAGGGCGTGTGTTATTTATAATACTTGTGTCTTTTGGGCCCCATCAGGCACCAGGTGCGGCTGCTACCTCTGTCTATGAGCAGTGGCTATTAACTGCACTGATACATTGTATAAAGCTGCAGCTGTGTGAGCAGGACTAGGTCCAAATGGGTTTTTCGAATCTGAATCCAAATGAAACGTATTACATTCACTGACAGCAAGCAGAGAGCTTAAAAACGATGCGTAATTGATATGGAAAATATATTGGGAAGATTTAGCTGTATTTACAGACTGGACAAGAATAATTGAAGGTAAGGAGCTGAGATAATCCTAAAAATCAACCATCGCAGAAAGTCCGCAAACCAAACTGGTTACACTGAGCAAATACTAGTCGCTATTAATATGGGATTATTTCCTCTTATCTTCCCGCGTGCCATGGTAAACGCGATACAAATTTTAGCTACGGTCACTGAATATTCACATTTTTAATGGCTCATTTTCGGAATAAATTTCGCCTCTCTATGGGAACCTCACTGAATAACACAAATCCCTGATATATGGGAACATTGTGCCCTATATACATGAGAACCAATGGTACCTGTGGGACCAGAGAGTACCCAGCGTGCCCCCCGACAGTCTCGTTTCTGCAGCTGAAGATTTGAAGTAAATGTCACGGAAGTTGGAGGACGGCACCGAACCTTTATAGACGTATAAAGTCCATCTAAGGTCTGTTTGCTGCAGGACAAATGAGAAATGCCAGATAGCAAACCAGACCTTGTGTTCTCTGCCAAAAAGATATTTTCCTTTCCACGATGAATAACTTAAAATGGAAAAGAATGTATTTGTGAATAAAATACTAAACTCAATAAATGTAAAATTCATGAGCTCTCCACCATGCTGCACCTTCCAACATCTCTTCTCCAATTTCTGTCTACTAATCTACCACTGCTATCAGTGCCCATCTACGGGGAAAATACTGATCCATATTCAATGGAGTCTAAAGTATGGATCCATATTTGTAGATTTCTTCACATATTTGCATCACAGCTATAACCAAGGGGGCACTTAGAGGGGTTCCTAGTACCCAAAAAACTGCAACCCTACTCAGCCATAGCGTTAAATGAAAAAAAATTATGCCTAAAGCCACCCCTAGGGGGAGCGTCTTACACACCATCTTCAGTGAGCTCCCCCTAGTGGTGGCTGCCGGTAGAATTTTTTTTATCATTTAACACTAACCATTATAAAGGTTTAATAGGAATGTAATCAGCACAGAATTTTGGACCTATTTAGATTAAATATCTTGAAATTATATGACACATTAACCTTTAAACCACCGCAGATAATACCATTAACCCCTTCATCATACTAAGACTCCAGCAATATAATTATTTACTCAACGCTAGACCATATGTTTATAATTGATTAATCCATACCCACCCTAGAGCACCATGGATTATACTGTTAACCACTTCACCATGATAGATCATTAGAGATATTAGGTATTAACCCCTAAACCACTGTAGGTCAGCAGAAATATTATTAGGAATACTTTTAATAACCCCAAATAATCCTAGGCAACAGTGTTTGATGTAGTACAGTAAGGGCAAACTAAGGAGGGATTTCCTAGTACCCGAAGAAAACATTCAGTTAAATGAAAAAAAATATATTTCACCAAAAGGGGGCATAATGATTTATTATTGAGTTCAATGGGAGCTGTATAAAATCCTTATGTAGTGAGCTCCATCTAGTGGCAGCTGCAGGCAGACTAAAAAAAATTGCATTGTGTAAAGGCCATTCTGGACCTATTTAGATTAAATGAAATAAAATTGTAGTTACACTTTCTACCCTAGACCACTACCCAGGAGTGGAGGGTGAAGATTGGGAATTTTTCCATATCTGTCGTGGGCACCAATGTACTTTGAAACTCTCATTTAAAAATCATGGGTTTGCCCCTGTACATGTACAACTTTAGCAAAGTGAATATAATCGGAGACCAACCCTACGTATTTGTCCTTAAGTTGCTCTAATTATCCTGAACAGTATATAAATCTGTATTGTCCCCAAGGCCGTGCGTACAGTTTTGGGACCAGCACCTGTGTTGAGAACGCACGCTTGCTCGACTGTTTCCGTAATTCCCATAGAATAGAATAAGGAGTGCCATGAACATGCGCAGTCAACTCTCTATTCCCTGTTCTCAACATAGATATGGTTCTCAAAGCTGGGACCCGCGTCTATTAGAAATGAATGTGCCATAAAAGACATAGATGAGACTGTCCCTTAAATTATCTACCCGTGTCTTATTCTTCACCTTACTGAACCAGAAAGATCAGGATGAACAATGTTGTAGGTCTTTCCAAGATAGCAGGGAGCTGCAGTGCATCATATCGGAGGCGGATAGAAAGGTATTGAAATGGTATCCTTGATACAGTTTGCAGCATCCGTGGTTGAGATCTATGGGACCTCCTGGAAATACAGATGTGTTCATCCTTACCTTTGTTTGAATGTGGTTAAGGACTCCAATTTCTCATGAAACAAATTCAATACAATATCGCAACATACTAGAAAAACCTTTCACAGGCTGCAATTCATATCACAACCACAGGGGGCCACACATAGACACATATAGCATTGAGATCTCATGACAGCGTATCACGAAATCCTGTTTTTTTCCAAAGTTGGTCATCTCGCGCCACGCAGCTCGTCATATGTTAAGATAAGAGGAAGGTAAGGAAGGACACATCTTTTATAATACCTTGTGGATGATACAGCAGATAATCTCCAGGTAAGAGGAACCATACAGCTATAACAGTACGAATATAAAGTATGACTAGAAGGATGATGACGATGGTACATATGACAAATATGAAGTAACATCAGCCATAGAACGGCTTTGAAGTCCACAAGTGATCACAAATAAACACGTTCTCTTCTATTACAGGGATTGCTGTTTCCTTTCAAGCTGGTAATTACAGATCTGAGCGCGGAAATCCATCTCGCCGGTCATTTACACAAAAGTTCATTCATGTTGCCATGCGGCTGTTTATACAGTAAACAACAAGGTGGTTTCTGTGTATTGGCGTCTCGCTTGCAGCTATGTACACAACGAGCGTAACCTTCCGGAATTGACATTTATAAATCAAAGTGGCAAATACACAGATATTTCTTCTGATAACGAGGAAAAGTCATTTCATAGGTTGTATGTAAGACATGTCTAAAGAGGAACCCTAATGGCGTGAAGCACAAAATCAAATACCTTCATCTTCTGAGAATTATTACCTTATAAAAAAAACAGTAGGAAATCATTATCAAGACTTTCTACAAGGTCATAGGGGCATTTTTTTTAAACTCTTTAATGGGATTGTCTGATATTAGAAACAACGCTATTCTCTTCTCCATGGGCTGTGCTTGGTATTGGCTAAGCCCTATTCACATGAATAATGCCATACCAGCTTTCTAAGGATAGACAATCAAGGAATGATTGTGGGGATCCGAACCTCAGAACCCTAACTGATCAGCATAAGGAAGGATCAGCGGCGCCTGGTGTAGTGCTTCACTGCAAAACATTACTGGTGCGACATGGCGACATTTGGTTGAGCATGAATCGAGGTGAATCACCGAATTAACTCAACATCAATGTTTCAGGGTCGGTCCTTTATTGATTGTTGCTGGTGACTTCCTGTCCCATAGAGAACCACTGAGGTGGTATTCTTCAGTTTTACCGCGAATGAAGTACCTGACATGTAAGTGGGACTATGCCAGGGACCGCAGCTTTAAGTGAGTGGGGCTATGCTGCAGTACCAGGCACAGCCACACTTTGGCTAAAGGGGGTGCAGAGATAGTAGTTGCACTCAGGCCCTGGTACCTGAGGGGGCCCAAAGGCCCCTCTTCTGCATCAGAAAACAACAGTGTTATGAACGGCACATGGTAGCCCTTTTACAGATTATTTATTGGACATCGCTGTCCCAGGTACTTCAGTAAAGCCTGTCCTAAAGATAGTCAATCAAGAATAGCTCTAACAGAGTAAATGTTGTTCGAGTTCCCACAATGCCCTCCTCTCTGGAGACAGGAAACCAGCAGAATTCTGAATTTAACTTTAGACATAAATGGAGTAGAAATATTATAGTTACTCAACATTCTCTGTAGATTTTAAAGCGCACCTATTATTTTCCATAAATCAGTAATAGTAATATATGTTTATAAATGAAACTTTGCAATGAATCTTATTAGAGGAAAGTGTCATCTTCCTCACCTTCCAGCACCCTTTACTTCCCCTCTCCCTGCCCGCAGGATCTTTGCAAATGTTCAGAAACCTCCTCAGTTCGCAAAAAATCCATCTAGTGTAAAACAGTAAATAGTAGAAATAGTAGGAGGGGAGGGAAGGGGGACACAGCTGAAGTTTCTCACCTAGTGCTTCGGTGAAACAGCATCATGGGAGAGGGGAGGGGGCGTAACAGAAGTAAAACATGACATCAGATTGGTTCAGAGCACACAGCATAGCTATGACATCACACCAGCATAGCCCGCCCACCAGCAAGCAGAGAGAGAGAGAGGGAGAGAGTCTCCAGCTGCACTTCGTCTAATTTGCTTATACAGATGTCTAAAGTGGGATTATGATTTTTGTTGTGTAACCATATATACGCTTAAAAAATAGAGTTTACCTTTAAGATTTCTCCAAAAGTCCACAGAGCAGATTTATGTGTGTCAGGAGCAAAGTATGGCTCCATCTTAAAAATTGTATTAATTTGATCTACACCTAAGGGACATTGTAAACATTTTGCAGGATTCTAAAAGTAGAAAGTTGTAATTTTATACAACCTATTCCACCCGACCAGAGCTGAATATATTTTCCTGCACATTTGTTCCTGCGATTTGCCTGGATGTCAGATCTCAGATCGTATTTTACCTCTTTTGTGAATTTTAAAGAAATTAAATTTTATTTGTTTCCACTGAAGTTTTCTCAACTCAAGTATAAAGGACATTTATTGTGTATAGCCAATGCCATACATTATCTAGCATCATTAGCATGTCATACAGCAGTAGTCTACAGCCTAGGATAAAACTACTACCCCCAGCATGTCCTAACAACCACAGGCTGAGAGTTGTAGTTTTGCTACCATAGGTTGGAGACCACGGCCATTGAGCGAGGCCTTGGGAACAGATTTGTGGCCCCTAAACCAAATCAGATCCCTCATTCTGAGATCTGCCTCTGCACATGGGTACGATTTTTAGGTGTTAGGTAGCTGGTCAAGGACTCGAATCAGGAGGAGAATTTTGCTAAGGGTCCTTTTTAAATAAAATAAATAAATATATATATATATATATATATATATATATATATATATATATATATATATATATATATATATATATATATGTACCTATAGCTCTTATATCCAGCAGTGACAAAACTAGAATTAATGGGATATTCTCCTCTGAGACATATTAAACTCTGGGACCCCCAGCTATTGGCCCTGATAGGCCCCGGACTGAATGGAGAGGTGGCCCTACATGTGCGCTGTCCTCTCCATTCAAGTCCATGGGAGTTACAGTTACATAAAGTTAGGCAAGTTTAGATGTTTACTTTACTCCCATACACTTGAATGAAGAGTCATGTACATGAGCGGCCACCTTTACGTTCAGCCCGCACCCCATGTTTTTCCAATAGCTGGGGGTCCCAGAGGAGTGACATCCACTTATCAGACATGTATGGCATACCTGTCAATAACCCTTTAAATTTCAGAAGTCGCCGCTATAATAAAATATATGACCTGCGTCACTTTCAGCTAGATCCTACAACGCATTGTATCCACATTCATCATTTATTACAAGCAGGAAGAGTGCAGAAGATCAATAGTGCTGAGCAATTCCGAGTTATTGTAGTGGGTTTTACAAACAGTTACCTACAGACTATGATATCCATTACAACACACGCGACTATCACCTCCTAACGTCCCAGTCAATGTTTAGTCATTTCCAGCGGTGAGTATAATGAAGGCTCGTGCTGCTCATTTCTATTATTACCAGACCCACAAGGTCTCAGTACAATTTTATCACAATTAAAGTAAAGCTTTGCAAATTTCCGACATTTCCAGACCCAAATTCAAAAAGTAATCTGGCCCTAATAATAAAAATATAGAATTGAAATGGAAATGTTCTGTATGTGGCAACCACAAAATCATAGGGCAGGGCAGGAAAAGTATTAATGTCTATGAACTCTGGCCTCCATTGTCTTCCGTCTGTCCCTTACTTTTTGCCAATCTACTGGATGTAAGTTAGCAAGAAGTAGAGTAGTGATGGATGGCAATATGACTGCAGAATCAGACTACACAGTCTTTGTTGTCTGTTACCATGGAAACACAATAGAACAAATTTAAATTAGATCTATTGCAAAGTTGCTTCATTCAGGTTCCCTGATGTCTTACATATTGCTAAGTGAATTGCCCCATGAGCGTGTGTATCTGACAAATGGAAATTAGATAATGAACCCAACAGGAACTAAATCTTTGTACATTGCTGTGGAATATGTCAGTGTTATACAAACAGTGGGAAATTGTTTAGGCATAGACTCAAGAAATCTAATTTTTCCTATATGTCCAGCAAATGCCTTTTTTTGACCTGATGAAATCCTTGAATCGGTTCTAAATGCTGCAAATTATTTGTTAACTAACCTAAATAATTAACTAATGAGGTTGTCCCATTAGGATTACCCCCTATCCATCTGCCCAATGGACTTCATCTGCTCAGGACCCCCCTCCATCACCCAGAGTAGAGAGCTGTTGCAAAAAGCAGATCCCGCTCTGGAGGACTCAAAGTGACCATGTATTACATGTTTGCCCATTCATTTAAATGGGTACATGTGATACCACATTTCTCCTGCAGTGGCCGCTGCAGGAAAATGTGCAGCCAGCTACAACTTCCCCCCGAACACCTGCCGACAAGATTCAGCTGTCGCCAGCAGGTCCTCATTTGGAGAAGTGGTTATCCAGATGGGGGAACCTTTTTAATTATTAACTGTTAACATTCCAGGGCTAATCTAGATAAATTGACACAAGAAACGTCCAAGTCATTTGTCAAACAGAAAAAAAATAACTACATTTCCCCATGTTTGCTGTGGTCCCTTCTATTGAGATCAGCGTGTAGAAGCTTGTACAGAGATTATTTTAATCTATAAACGTCCGATCGTGTTGCACTGTTTGCACAAGTTTCCGATCTCACCAAAGAAAGTCAATCAATCCCTTGTTCTCGTTGTTTGTGCCTTCAGCCCAGGATGTACGGGGTTTATAACAGATCAAGCCGACATGTTAACGAGAGAAGGCGGATATGGTGCTCATCTTAGATAATAGAAGCTTATTTCTCCATAGTTTAATGCAGCTGGAATTTTAAAGTTACGCAGGTGGAATGCAAGAGAATCAACATAATTACAATACAAAAAAACTTAACCTCAGAATTAAGAAAAATGTAACTCTGCTTCCTTCAGATGAATGGAGTCTGTTTATAATGATAACTTATTAATAATTGTGATACCAGGTATAGTGAAGGTGGAAATGTGCAAGATACTTATACTCCAGCTATCAGTTTGTTGTTGTTTAGTCTTAATAGATCCAAAATTCTGTGTTGATCAATTTCATCAATTTCATGATATATCTTAATAAGGATCGGAGCTCTGTATTTTAATGATACAGAGTTCCAAATCCCCATCATAGCTATAGAGTTCAATGATAAAGTTATGTCCATCTGCATCCACCACTAGGGGGAGCTTAGGGACATACTGAAGATGGATTTAAGCTGCATAAAACTGTCTTCATTAGGCTCAGAAGCGCCATCTAGCGGTGGCTGCAGGCAGAAAGAATTGTCTAATTTATCAAAGAACGATAACAATATAACTCTATACAAAATGTTGGGTAAATTTACAAATAATTTGTTTTATTTATCTTGTACTGATCTTGTGTTACATACTCTTTTATACTCCAGTCACATCCAGAGCTGCATTTAGACTTGTTTTTGCCTTGGCCCAGCCCTTATAATGCACTGCACTCTGGAGAATTGCATTGTGACATTTGTAAAATGTTCTACATTTTGAGGGGTTGTCTCAGGATGACAACCTCTTACCAAATGCATTATTAGGGTATATGAACGTCATAGAGGGGTCTCACGTTAATCACCGCATCAGCTTCATTTTTAAAATTGAGACACCCTCTTTAACTACTGTTGCATGTCTGGTGTAAATATATATATATATATATATATATATATATATATATATATATATATATATATGTATACACTACCGTTCATTGACCCCAGACAATTTTGTGTTCTCCATGAAAACTCACACTTATATTTATCAAATGAGTTGCAAAATGACTAGAAAATATAGTCAAGACATTGACAAGGTTAGAAATAAATTATTTTTATTTGAAATAATAATTTTCTCCTTCAAACTTTGCTTTCGTCTTGGAATGCTCCATTTGCAGCAATTCCAGCATTGCAGACCTTTGGCATTCTAGCTGTTAATTTGCTGAGGTAATCGGGAGAAATTTCACCCCATGCTTGCAGAAGCCCCTCCCACAAGTTGGATTGGCTTGATGGGCACTTCTTGCGTACCATACGGTCAAGCTGCTCCCACAACAGCTCTATGGGGTTGAGATCTGGTGACTGCGCTGGCCACTCCATTACAGATAGAATACCAGCTGCCGGCTTCTTCCCTAAATAGTTCTTGCATCATTTGGAGGTGCCTTGGGTCATTGTCCTGTTGTAGGATGAAATTGGCTCCAATCAAGCGCTGTCCACAGGGTATGGCATGGCGTGGCAAAATGGAGTGATAGCCTTCCTTATTCAAAATCCCTTTTACCTTGTACAAATCTACCACTTTACCAGCACCTAAGCAACCCCAGACCATCACATCACCTCCACCATGCTTGACAGATGGCGTCAGGCACTCTTCCAGCATCTTTTCAGCTGTTCTGCGTCTCACAAATGTTCTTCTGTGTGATCCAAACACCTCAAACTTCGATTCGTCTGTCCATAACACTTTTTTCCAATCTTCCTCTGTCCAATGTCTGTGTGCTTTTGCCCATATTAATCTTTTCCTTTTATTAGCCAGTCTCAGATATGGCTTTTTCTTTGCCACTCTGCCCTGAAGGCCAGCATCCCGGAGTCGCCTCTTCACTGTAGACGCTGACACTGGCGCTTTGCGGGTACTATTTAGTGAAGCTGCCAGTTGAGGACCTGTGAGGCGTCTATTTCTCAAACTAGAGACTCTAATGTACTTGTCTTGTTGCTCAGTTGTGCAGCGGGGCCTCCCACTTCTCTTTCTACTCTGGTTAGAGCCTGTGTGTGCTGTCCTCTGAAGGGAGTAGTACACACCATTGAAGGAAATATTCAGTTTCTTGGCAATTTCTCGCATGGAATAGCCTTCATTTCTAAGAACAAGAATAGACTGTCGAGTTTCACATGAAAGCTCTCTTTTTCTAGCCATTTTGAGAGTTTAATCGAACCCACAAATGTAATGCTCCAGATTCTCAACTAGCTCAAAGGAAGGTCAGTTTTATAGCTCCTCTAAACAGCAAAACTGTTCACAGCGGTGCTAACATAATTGCACAAGAGTTTTAAAGTGTTTTCTAATCATCCATTAGCCTTCTAACACAGTTAGCAAACACAATGTACCATTAGAACACTGGAGTGATGGCTGCTGGAAATGGGCCTCTATACACCTATGTAGATATTGCATTAAAAACCAGACGTTTGCAGCTAGAATAGTCATTTAGCACATTAACAATGTATAGAGTGTATTTCTGATTAACTTAAAGTTATCTTCATTGAAAAAAACTGCTTTTCTTTCAAAAATAAGGACATTTCTAAGTGACCCTAAACTTTTGAACGGTAGTGTATATATATATATACTAGTCCGTCTCAATGAATTAGAATATCATCAAAAAGTTTATTTATTTCAGTAATTCAATTCAAAAAACGAAACTCATATATTCTATGGATTCATTACACACAGAGGGATCTATTTCCAGCAGTTTTTTCTTTTAATGTTGATGATTATGGGAACAGTTAATGAAAACCCCAAATTTTGTCTCAGAAAATTAGAATATTAAATATGCCCAATTTCAAAAATGATTTTTAATACCGAAATGTTGTCCTACTGAAAAGTCTGTCAAGTATCTGCCCTCAATACTTGGTCGGGGCTCCTTTTGCATGAATTACTGCATCAATGCGGCGTGGCTGAATACTGTGCCTGAATGTCGCCCTGTACAAAGAATCCAAAGAACCGCTGTAAAGTAATGTTTTCCCAAACTGTGCACTATTTTGCATCATTATTTGCAAATTTCCTTACTTTTTTAATGGCAACAATTTTTGGACCCTTTTTTATATTGCATCTGGCCCAGTGATCGGCTGATCGGCGAGACTTCATACCAAAGGACAACCCAAGGACTTGTATTTCCAAGCAACTTTTTGACTCTAGAGGGAAATGCCCTTTAAAAAGTGTGCAAACACTTTGAGATGACTTTTCAGAATTAGCTGTCCTAGTTGTGTACATGAGGACTAACACTTTTTTCTGGCCATTATATGACTTGTATTATGCATTTTTTAGTTTTCAATTTTCCCCTCTACTGGCTCTATTGCTAATTCTCAGTTGTCTCTGAGATAGTGGATGAAGCCTGACGGCTATCATGTCTTCTATACACAGCCCACATAGAAGAGGAGAATCCTGCTCTCCTATCTCTAGCACATATATAAAGAAGCAGCAGTACCATGGAGGAGATTATACAGAAGCAATAAGCAGTGTAGCTGTGAATCCAGTACTGGGGTAAGATATAAATCTTACTATGAGCAGCCGCAGCATGTCTGTGTTTGTCTCTATCTCTCACTCTGCTCTCCCCTTCCTCCCCTCTCCATAGACTTCTATGGGCAGCTGTAAACTGATCCTTCAGTGAGCTGAGAGCCCATCTTGTCTAAGATGAGACAGCCGTAAATTCAGTGCGAGTGAACCGTTTAGGAGGGAGAGGGTGGAGGTAGGTGCCTGCTAAGTGGAGGAAGAGGCATTTTCTCTAAATAGATATATTACAACATTTCTTATATTCGCTTATACTATTGATTTATGCAAAGTTTGTTCAAATTTAAGGACATGGCATTTCAATAGGATAAAGTCACTATGTAAACACAATAATCCAATCTGTGAGCAGATAGATAATTATAAGGCTTAATGTCCACGTTCTGAGCTATAAAACTCTTCTACCGAACAATCCACTAAAACATACAGCGACCATACGCACAAAATCCTATCCTGACCTCAGCAGTAACATAATAAACTGACGTCAGGAGCACAATTTGGGTGAATCCTCCACAATGATACTGAACCGCACAGATGGCAGAAACTATTCCAAGCATGGAAGGTCCCAGACCGCACGTTTATTTCAGATATAAAATCCTCTCCAATACAATTCATTCTCTTACAAGATTAATTTTTTAATTTACGAATAAAATATTAAAACTCGTCTATTTTAGAATTAAATTATTTCATTAAAAAAAGGACAGCGGAAAAATAAAAAAAGAGCTGCTTTATTCTCAATAGATGACTTCAAATGTAATTAAAAGCTTATTGGCCATTTAAAAAAAAGATAGATAGATAGATAGATAGATAGATAGATAGATAGATAGATAGATAGATAGATAGATAGATAGATAGATAGATAGATAGATAGATAGATAGATAGATAGATAGATAGATAGATAGATATGAGACAGATAGATAGATAGATAGATAGATAGATAGATAGATAGATAGATAGATAGATAGATAGATAGATAGATAGATAGATAGATAGATAGATAGATAGATAGATAGATAGATATGAGACAGATAGATATAAGAGAGATATATCTCCTTCTCTCTCACTCTATATATCTCTCCCCTTCTCTCCCTCTATTCATCTCTATCTATGTGTGCGCTAAAACCCTCCCTATTGTAGGTAGATTTAGTAAGTAATGCATATTTATTTATATTTAGTGTTTTAGGTGGCATTGGTGTTTGCAGTGTGTTGTATAAATTTGCAGTCACAGGCGTTCTTGTACCTGTATACAGGGCCGCCATCAGGGGGGTATTAGGGGTAGTGGTGTGAGGGGCCCGGCCAAACCTAACTGCCGCGACATTCTTTTGGTAGGAAAAAACGGGCCCCTGCAATGGGGCCCGTTTTTTTCACCAAAAGAATGTCGTGAGCTGCTGCTGCTGCTGCGGGCCCCCTCCCCTCGTCATGGGGGGCCGTCAAACCGTCCGCCCACGCGCGCGCACCCGATCGCGCGCACAAGGAAACTCCCGCGCGTGCGCACTCGCGAGCGCGCACCCACGAACGCCCGCACTGGAGACCGCCCGCGCGCGCACCCGCGATCGGCCGCGCGCGCACCCGCGATCGGCCGCGCGCGCACCCGCGAACGAAGCGCGCGCAGCCGCGGACACACATGGACAAAACTTACCTGGAGCCTGGCTGGAGGTGAAGGACTGGACGTCTGGACCGAAGACATCGCCGGAAGAGGACTGGAGTGGGAGCATCTCTTCTGACACGGTGAGTAAATTATCTCAAAGTGCTGTTTATGTATGGCCCTGTTCACACAGTATTTTGCAGGCAAAAAAAAATCTGCCTCAAAATTCCTTAAAGAATTTTGAGGCAGATTTTGACCTGCCCACACTATCTTGCCGCGTTTTTTTGCTGCGTTTTTTGCTTGCGGCGATTGAGGACAGCAGACAAAAAACGCAGCGAAAAATGCATTTTCTGCCTCCCATTGATTTCGATGGCAGGTCAGAGGCGGAACCGCGGCAAGAAAGGACGTGCTGCTTTTTCTTTTTTCCGCAACTGGCTCCCATTGATTTCAGATTAAATCAATGGGAGGCGGTTTTGGAAGTTTTTTGGTGCTGATTCTGACGCAGTGTCCGAGTCAATATCAAGGGCCAAAAACTCTGTGAACTGGGCCTTATTGTTAGGGCTTATTCAGACGAACGTGTAATACATCCGTGCAACGTGCGTGATTTTCACGCGCCTCGCATGGACCTATGTTACTCTATGGGGTCGTGCAGATTTTCACGCAGCGTGTGTCCGTTGCGTAAAACCCACGACATGTCCTATATTTGTGCATTGTTTGCGCATCACGCACCCATTGAAGTCAATGGGTGCGTGAAAATCCCGCCCAGCACTTCCGCAGCCGTATAAACTATGAATGAAAACAGAAAAGCACCACGTGCTACAAACATACAAACAGTGTCATAATGATGGCGGCTGCGCGAAAACCACGCAGCCGCGCATCATACGCTGCTGACACACGGAGCTGTTATGGACCTTTTGCATGCGCGTAAATCCGGCCTTAGGGTAGGAACACACTCGGCATGAACACTGTGGATTTTATGCAACACATTTTATTGTGGAAAATCCGCAGCGTATTACAGTAGCAGCAGAGTGGATGAGATTTGAACAAATCTCATCCACACGCTGCAAAAATAATGGACCTGCAGTGCGGCTTTTGGCTTTTTAAGCCGCAGCATGTCAATTTATTCTGCAGAATCGCTGCTCCTTTGTTGCGGAAATGCTGCGGTTCTGCCGCAAAAATCACACATGAGAAGAAAAAAAAGGTACTTTTTTAAATTGATAAAGTTTAGACTTACCCCGGCCGTAGTCCTGGTGACGCGATCCTCTATTCTTAGCGCAGCCCGGCCTCCTGTCATGACGTTTCATCCCATGTGACTGCTGCAGCGGTCACATGGTCTACAGCCTCATCCCAGGAGGCGGGGCTACGTTCAGAAGAGAGAGATGCGTCACCAGGACTACGGCCGGGGCAAGTCTAAACTTTTTTTTCCCTGCAGGATTCCCGCAGCGGACATGCCTCCCGAAACCTGCGCCACTATTTGGTGCGGTTTTGCTGGCAGAATTCCCTGCGGCTCCCGGGATAAGCTGTGTAGTTTTACTCAGCATATCCGCCTAGTGTGTCCCTTATGATGTCGCTCCTGGAGCTGCTGCCGGTCTCTAAATAGGCAGTTGGTTCAGTAGAATTTGGAATTATTTTTTTTTGTGAACCAGCTTAAAAAAATACAAAACTTTTGTGTTAGGGCCTGTTCACATCACTGTTCGCTTCCGCTCCGGGGTTCCTTCTGAGGTTTCTGTCGGGTGAACCCCGCAACGGAAAGTGAAAGTGACAGCACAGCTTCCGTTTCCATCACCATTAGCGCAGTCGACTGCGCTATTGATTCCGTCCGAAAACCAGCCGGAATGGTGACGAACGGAAACCATTAGCGATGTTTCCGTCACCATTGAGATCAATGGTGACTGAAACGGAAGCTGTGCTGTCACTTTCACTTTCCATTGCGGAGTTCACCCGAAAGAAACCTCAGACGGAACCCCGGAGCGGTGGTTCGTCACCATTACGGCTGGTTTTCGGACGGAATCAATAGCGCAGTCGACTGCGCTAATGGTGATGGAAACGGAAGCTGTGCTATCACTTTCACTTTCCGTTGCGGGGTTCACCCGACAGAAACCTCAGATGGAACCCCGGAGCGGAAGCGAACGGTGATGTGAACAGGCCCTAACACAAAAGTTTTGTATTTTTTTAAGCTGGTTCACAAAAAAAAATAATTCCAAATTCTACTGGACCAATTGCCTATTTAGAGACCGGCAGCAGCTCCAGGAGCGACATCATAAGGGACACACTAGGCGGATATGCTGAGTAAAACTACACAGCTTATCCGCCCCGGTAGCCGCAGGGAATTCTGCCAGCAAAACCGCACCAAATAGTGGCGCAGGTTTCGGGAGGCATGTCCGCTGCGGGAATCCTGCAGGGAAAAAAAAGTTTAGACTTGCCCCGGCCGTAGTTTAGGGCGACGCGTCTCTCTCTTCTGAACGTAGCCCCGCCTCCTGTGATGACGCTGTAAACCGTGTGACCGCTGCAGCAGTCACATGGGATGAAACGTCATGACAGGAGGCCGGGCTGCGCTAAGAATAGAGGATCGCGTCACCAGGACTACGGCCGGGGCAAGTCTAAACTTTTTTATAAATTTTAAAAAGTGCCTTTTTTTTTTTTCTCATTTGTGATTTTTGCGGCAGAACCGCAGCATTTCTGCAACAAAGGAGCAGCGATCCCACAGAATACATTGACACGCTGCGGCTTAAAAAGCCAAAAGCCACACTGCAGGTCCATTATTTTTGCAGCGTGTGGATGAGATTTGTTCAAATCTCACCCACTCTGCTGCGACTGTGATACGCTGCGGATTATCCACAATAAAATGTGTTGCATAAAATCCGCAGTGTTCATGCCTAGTGTGTTCCTACCCTAAGGCCGGATTTACACGAGCGTGTGCTTTTTGCGCGCGCAAAAACGTGGCGTTTTGCGCTTGCAAAAGGTCCATAACAGCTCCGTGTGTCAGCAGCGTATGATGCGCGGCTGCGTGGTTTTCGCGCAGCCGCCATCATTATGACACTCTGTTTGTATGTTTGTAGCACGTGGTGCTTTTCTGTTTTCATTCATAGTTTATACGGCTGCGGAAGTGCTGGGCGGGATTTTCACGCACCCATTGACTTCAATGGGTGCGTGATGCGCGGACAATGCACAAATATCGGACATGTCGTGAGTTTTACGTAGCGGACTCACGCTGCGTGAAAATCACTGACAGTCTGAACGGCCCCATAGAGTAACATAGGTCCGTGCGAGGCGCGTGAAAATCACTGACAGTCTGCACGACCCCATAGAGTAACATAGGTCCGTGCGAGGCGCGTGAAAATCACGCACGTTGCACGGATGTATTACACGTTCGTCTGAATAAGCCCCAACAATAAGGCCCAGTTCACAGAGTTTTTGGGCCTTGATATTGACTCGGACACTGCGTCAGAATCAGCACCAAACAACTTCCAAAACCGCCTCCCATTGATTTAATCTGAAATCAATGGGAGCCAGTCGCGGAAAAAAGAAAAATCAGCACGTACTTTCTTGCCGCGGTTCCGCCTCTGACCTGCCATCGAAATCAATGGGAGGCAGAAAATTCATTTTTCGCTGCGTTTTCTGTCTGCTGTCCTCAATCGCCGCAGGCAAAAAACGCGGCAAGATAGTGTGGGCAGGTCAAAATCTGCCTCAAAATTCGGTGCGCGGTTCCAGGCGGTCGCCGGTGCCCATGCGCGGGAGTTTGCGGGTGCGCGTGATCGGTCGCACGGGCGGCGGTGTTTGACGGCCCCCATGCTACCCAGGGCCGCCATCAGGGGGGATATTAGGGGTACTGATGTGAGAGGCCCGGCCAAACCTAATTGAAAGGGGGGCCCGCAGCTCATGACATTCTTTTGGTGAAAAAAACGGGCCCCATTGCAGGGGCCTGTTTTTTTTCTACCAAAGGCAAATCGCGGCAGTTTGCCGGGCCCCCCTTTCAATTAGGTTTGGCCGGGCCTCTCACATCAGTACCCCTAATACCCCACCTGATGGCGGCCCTGGGTACCATGATATAGTACTGGACGGAGTACCGTTAACAGGCGGTGCCACGGTAGGGGGGCCCAGAAAATTTAGCTGTAGGGCGCCCTGAAATTCCTGATGGCGGCCCTGCCTGTATACACATTTTGTTTCATTTTGTTGCATTGTGCTGTTCAAGCTTTTGTGTTGTTTATGGGATTCATATATGTGGGGTTGGTGACTGCCTTCATTTTTTGATCTTGCCCTCCTCCCATTCTGCCCTGGGTGATTTTAATTAGTTTAATGCTGGTTCCTACCATCCCCAGATATATATAGGCTTGGTCCCAGTTCTGGGTGTATGTTTTCATCTATCTATCTATCTATCTATCTATCTATCTATCTATCTATCTATCTATCTATCTATCTATCTATCTATCTATCTATCTATCTATCTATCTATCTATCTCTCATATCTATCTATCTATCTATCTATCTATCTATCTATCTATCTATCTATCTATCTATCTATCTATCTATCTATCTATCTATCTATCTATCTATCTATCTATCTATCTATCTATCTATCTATCTATCTATCTATCTATCTATCTATCTATCTATGTCATCTATCTATCTATCCTTCTCTCTCTATCATCTCTGTCTCTATCTGCCTTTCTCTCTCCCTCTTGCTTGCTTTCTCTCTATCCTCCTCTTTCCATCCTTTTCTTTCTGGATCCTTTTCCCTCCTATCCTCTCTCGCTCACTCTTTATTTTTCTCTTTTTCTAATTCTCTTTCTCTCCCCCTTTGACCTGTGCACAACTCCCAAGACAGGGGAAAGAAACAAGAGCTTGGGGTGGGTGCTTGCATTAGCCGGAATCCGTAGGGGTCCTATTTTGATGTTGGCCACCACGCCCCTTGCCCATCATTTGCACCTTTGTCTATTGTGATTCTCTGTAATATACCACGTGATTACTATTATTATAAACTGTATAAGGAATAGTTTATGGCTGACAATCAGTCGCCCGCGTGCCTCAGACTTCAGTTAATTTAATGTATCAAACTTTGAAGTTTAACTTTCTGACACGGAAATGGAAGAATTTGAATCAATTATGCAAAAATGCAAATGACAAAGGACGTTAAATTATCTATATCTGGCTATGGGAAAGACTTATCCTTCACTGTGCAACATGTGGAAATGGCTCTTCTAGGGTCACAGGAGATAAGCGGAGGCAAAGGTTCAAGAAATGACTTATGGGAGTCGGGGTGCTCCCTTAAGATCCATAGTTCTAGATAGGTCTCCCCAATAGATAGAGCTTATGTGTAAATCGTAAAACTTTGGATGAGATGAAACTTTTCTGTCTTCATATCCCTGACTGAGCCGCTGGCAGTTTCATTACCTGAGATGTTAAAAACATTTAAATAAATGATCTTTTCAGTTTCTCCAGATTCATAAAATGAAGATTTCCTTAGGAAGCAAGAATGAGAAAGACGTGAAATTACCGATGTCACAAACACACAACTTTATCACAAATTCATTAGAATCGCACAATTCATTAGAGACAGAATCAACGAGATTAATGTAGCATCGGGTGAAAATCATTAAGAACATAAAATAAATGTACAATAAAAACGTGACGTGAATAACGGGGAGAATCTACATGAGGAAAAACAGGAACTTCCATTAGTTATATTTAGAGTAAGTTCACACAGCACTTTTTGGCAAGCAGAAATAATCTGCTTCAAAATCCCTTCAGGAATCCGTCTCCCATTGAAATCAATGAGGTGTGATTTGGGGCGTTTCTTGGCCCTGTTTTCGACGCAGAAAAATTTGCAGCAAAAATTGCAGTGTGAACAGACACTTATACAAATTATTAATATACTTTATGTCTATAACTATATCACTGTGCTATTGTCCTACCTACCTATCTATCTATCTATCTATCTATCTATCTATCTATCTATCTATCTATCTATCTATCTATCTATCTATCTATCTATCTATCTATCTATCTATCTATCTATCTCATATCTATCTATCTATCTATCTATCTATCTATCTATCTATCTATCTATCTATCTATCTATCTATCTATCTATCTATCTATCTATCTCATATCTATCTATCTATCTATCTATCTATCTATCTATCTATCTATCTATCTATCTATCTATCTATCTATCTATCTATCTATCTATCTATCTATCTATCTCATATCTATCTATCTATCTCATATCTATCTATCCATCTATCTAGCACACAAAAAAATGGCGACAGCACACTGTGAACACTAATGTAACCTAAACCGCTAAATATAAATAAATATGCACTACATGCTCAATCTACTTACAATAGGGAGGTTCTTAGAGGTGCACATTTTGATCAAAATCTATCTATGTATCTATCTATCTATCTATCTATCTATCTATCTATCTATCTATCTATCTATCTATCTATCTCATATCTATCTATCTCATATCTATCTATCTATCTATCTATCTATCTATCTATCTATCTATCTATCTATCTATCTATCTATCTATCTATCTATCTATCTATCTATCTATCTATCTATCTATCTATCTATCTATCTATCATCTATCTATCTCATATCTATCTATCTATCTATCTATCTATCTATCTATCTATCTATCTATCTATCTATCTATCTATCTATCTATCTATCTATCTATCTATCTATCTATCTATCTATCTATCTATCTATCTATCTATCTATCTATCTATCTTCATATCTATATACCTATAGATCAATTTATTTATCTATCTTTGTATATTTGTCTATCTACATATATGAAACAGTAGGTTAAATCTAGTATGCAAAGTTGATAACAATTGTTTTATTTTAGTTGGAATGGAGCAATAAAAAACAGTTACAAAATTGCACATACCCCTTAAATGTTACTCTGCTGTTTTACTCTTTCCTTCTAATATACTTTGTGTTCCCATTCTTCACCATTTTGAAGCCCTTTGTTTGCTGTTAGCCATTGGATGTGAAATGCTCCTTTTTACTAAGGCTATGTTCACATTTGCGTCAGGGCTCCGTTCCGACATTTTGTCGGTGCTTTCCGTCGGAACAGAGCCCTGACTGACAGAATGACAGAAACGGAAACCATAGGTTTCCGTTTCCATCACCATTGATTTCAATAGTGACGGATCCGGTGCCAAGGGTTTCCGTTTGTCTCTGTTGTGCAAGGGTTCCGTCGTTTTGAGGAAATGAATAGCGTAGTCGACTACGGTATTGACTCTGCCAAAACAATGGAACCCTTAAACAACGGTGACAAACGGAAACCATTAGTACCGGATCCGTCACTATTGAAATCAATGGCGATGGAAACGGAAACCTATGGTTTCCGATTCTGTTGGTCAGGGCTCCGTTCCCACGGAAAGCTCAGACGGAACGTTGGAACGGAGCCCTGACGCAAATGTAAATGAAGTCTAAACCAGATGTAATCCATATCAGAGCTAAGAGTTTGCTACAGTTGTATCGTACCTAAAACACGTGAGCAGCACAAATCTCACGCATGGTAATTTCTTACAAATGTATCTGTGCAGGAAAAATGTATCAGTCTGGAGTCCAGGATGTTTAGTTTAGGGGATTGTCTAGATTAGATACAAATGTAGCAAACTCTCAGCTGTGAAAAATATTAAAGCTGGATGGTTTTCAGACTCTGGGTGCAAACAAGAATAAGCTTAGATTATGACAAACACAAAGCATTATGAAGAACTTTCATTATGAAATTATGACGCTGTATTTAGGGGGTTCTTCGCTTTGTACAAATCTACTTGTTAGAAGGGTCCCTTGACAAGAAGGTGATCACAAAGTGCCCATGTGCTGGGACCCCCAGCGATGAGATGTATTATGTGGGAAAACCTGGCAGTAAGTGTTCAATTTCCCTGCAGTGCCACCTCAGGGGAAATTAAGTATTCACAGTTCTCATTCATATCAATGTATTGTCTGTGTATTGCAGGACAGGACAGGTCCTCCAGAGCGAGAGATGCTCTTTGAAACCGCTCTCCACTCTGCCCAAGAGATGAGGATCCTGAACAGAGGACCCTCCTCTATTAACTGGAAGCTTTGTACCGCTGATGACCTATATAAGGCAGGATAATAACCCTGACCACACTTTGTATCCCATATCTTCCTGGAGACTATGTAAGTCTATGGACAGTCTTCTGTCCATTAACTCCCATTCATTGCAGCTGCCATAAAGCGCACACACCATGATGTCTATACAGTCAATACAGGAAGGAAGCGTGTGCTTCCAATATAGCCAAACCCCAGCTACCACATTTAAAAAAAAATAAAAATATATATATATATATATATTATTTCCCTTTTTCAGACTTATATCGAAATAATACAGGGGTCATCCGGGCTTTAGAATTTTTTTTATTATACCTGCAAATGAAAAAAAGCCGGCACGTGACCACTCCAGCCAATCACTGGCCACAGCGCTGATCTCAGTGAGTATGGCACATGACAAATGGTCATAGAATCTGGAGTCAAATGGCAATGAAAAAAGTAGCATCAATAGACGTCATAGCATTACTTGTACTGATACAATGATAGTGAGTAGAATGCTGGAGACGAGCCAAGATGTAATGCAGATCAGTAAGAAACAATCTATTCTATCCATCATTGTGCGGCCATTTTATTTCTACATGCAGTGACTATTAATGTGGACCAAAGAGCATTTTAATTGGAGAATTTATTTCCTGGGGGGTTCTTAAGTGATTACTTCTTCACTTTTTGTTTGTGGCGCCATCTACATGTAGCTATGAGAAGTGTCATTTACTCCTCTGCATTATTTCTTTACACTTACAATTACACGATGTGCGGTAATAATGCTATTCAATTATCTGATATATCCATGTATTTTATATTCATTTACAGAGAAGGCTAGAAGTCAAATATTTTTAGAAATGTGAACACTAAATACAAGAAATCACAGCAGAAAATGTAAATAAGTGGGCGTACTAATATCAGGACCAAATATATAAACAATTATGTGTGTCAGTTCACATAGCGGATTTTGCTTGGTGGGTCCCACCGCAAAATCTGTCACACAATTATTACTGCCGTCGGCAGGAAGATTCCTCCTCCCATTGAATTCAATAGGAGGTTCGGGCAGAATCCGCCTCTAGATTGGGCAGGACGCTTCTTTTTCCCACTAGCTGAAAAAATCAGCTAGCGGGAAAAAGAAGGGTCCGATTACCATTGAAATAAATGGGAGGCAGAATTATGCGGGTTCCGCCGCAAAATTCTGCCGTGTGAATAGGGCCTAAGAATGCTAAAGTTCATGTCAATCACATTTATGGGAAAATTTCTATACCAACAAATTGTAAGATATACTATTAGATAGATAGATAGATAGATAGATAGATAGATAGATAGATAGATAGATAGATAGATAGATAGATAGATAGATAGATAGATAGATAGATAGATAGATAGATAGATAGATAGATAGATAGATAGATAGATAGATAGATAGATATGAGATAGATAGATATGAGATAGATAGATATGAGATAGATAGATAGATAGATAGATAGATAGATAGATAGATAGATAGATAGATAGATAGATAGATAGATAGATAGATAGATAGATAGATAGATAGATAGATATGAGATAGATAGATAGATAGATAGATAGATAGATAGATAGATAGATAGATAGATAGATAGATAGATAGATAGATAGATAGATAGATAGATAGATAGATAGATATGAGATAGATAGATAGATAGATAGATAGATAGATAGATAGATAGATAGATAGATAGATAGATAGATAGATAGATAGATAGATAGATAGATAGATAGATAGATTTTGGGTATATTCTTTGCTAGTAGTTGACCCTCATGGTCCATCACCTGGATCATGTTCTGCTTCCTCCTCCTTTACAAAGATAAAAACCTGTGTAGTGTCCGTCATACGACATAAATAGAGCACTCCAGGCCGTATCTCATGTAACAATATTGACAGAGGAAACCATAAAGTCTGATTGATTTCATTATGACTATATTAAGTGCCCAGCGCTCGGCCAAGGCAGCATTTACCCTGCGCCATGTGCAGCTTCCATGCGCTTAATTAAGAGGAATCCATTGATGTGACTTATTACAGAATCACTCGTTAATAATATCCCTGCATGTTTTCTGCAGAAACTACACAGACGTATCCCCATTACACACAGGCAGTCATGAGCTGGGGAAAGCTCCAAGATTTATCTTTATAGACAATGTCATGGCTATCTATCTATCTATCTATCTATCTATCTATCTATCTATCTATCTATCTATCTATCTATCTATCTATCTATCTATCTATCTATCTATCTATCTATCTATCTCATATATATCTATCTATCTATCTATCTATCAAATTCAAAGAAGCTTTATTGGCAGAATCAAATACATATTAGCATTGCCAAAGCAATTAAGAAGTAAGGGAATGAGGGATAGGGACTGAGTGATTGGGGGATAGAGACACATCTAGGGTCGGGGTTATACAAGTTCATGGCATATCATGTCTCTCTCAGTCTATGACATGCAGTGACATATTGTGCCGCTGTGCCCACTGTGGTTTCCTCTTCACCCAGCAGGATGTAGAGTTTCTCTTCCTCTTCCATGGAGCTGAAGTCCGGTAAGAGATCAGAGAGTTTCCTGAAGTGAGTGTCCCTCACTGCTGAGTATTTGGAGCAGTGTAGCAGGAAGTGGGCCTCATCCTCCACGGCCTCCTGGTCGCACTGTTGGCACAGTCGGCTCTCCCTGGGCTTGTACGTCTGTCTGTGGCGCCCGGATTCGATGAGCAGGTTGTGGGCGCTCAGTCTGTAGCGGCTCAGGATCTGTCTGTCTCTGGGGTTTGGCAGTTTCTCCAGATATGGCGCCAGTTTATATTGTCGCTGTAGACTCCGGTATATTGTCAGTTTCTGGGATGTCTTTATGTCGTTCCTCCAGTCACTGATATACTCCTCTTGGTTCTCGTTTATTGTCTCCTTAATTTCGGTTTTTGTGAGGCCGCGCTGAGTGACATTTTCTTCAGGCCGGGTCAGGGTGAGATGTTCTGGGGGGCCTGCTTTACCTGGGACCGATTGGTGTAGCAGGGCTTTATGGTGATAGGAACTTTGCCTGCTGCTGTGTAGACGGGCCCAGAATGATAGCGCCCTCTTCTGGATTGTGAGGTGTAGTGGGAATCTGCCCAGTTCTGCCCGACAGGCGCTATTTGTGGTGCTCCGGTGGACTTGGAGAAGGTGTTTACAGAATTCTAGGTGGAAAATTTCTGTTGGGCTGGAATCCCACCTTGACCAGTCTGGGTATGTGTCCGGACCCCAGACTTCACTGGCATACAGGAGGATTGGGGAGATGATGGAGTCAAAGATTTTCAGCCAGACCGTCACTGGTGGTTTGAGATGATAGAGTTTTCTTCTGATGGCATAGAAGGTTTTGCATGCCTTGTCTTTCAGCATCTCTATGGCTTGTTTAAAGCTTCCTGATTGGTTGATTTCTAGGCCCAGGTAGGTGTACCTGTCCGTCGCTGTGAGTGTGGCGTTATTTAGTGTGAAGGTCGGGTGCCTGGGGGATTTTGAGTTTCTCCTCTGGAACACCATAATGTTGGTTTTCTTTCCATTGATG